>NC_079289.1:67709890-67833483 GCF_023638135.1 Falco biarmicus | reverse complement strand
ATCGAGGTGAGTGTCAAGGGGGCCTTGGAGAGCCACTTTCTGAAATGCCCCAAGCCCTCCGCCCAGGAGATTACGAACCTAGCGGACAGCCTGCAGCTGGAGAAGGAGGTGGTCAGGGTTTGGTTTTGCAATCGGAGGCAGAAAGAGAAACGGATGACCCCCCCGGGGATCCAGCAGCAGACCCCCGACGATGTCTACTCCCAGGTCGGCACCGTCAACTCCGACACGCCACCCCCTCACCACGGACTGCAGACCAGCGTGCAGTGAGGGGCACCGCGGCCGGGCCGGGGGGCGCGGGGGCAGCGCGGGCCGGGCCGGGCCGGGCACCGCCGCCTGCACCGCCACCGCCGCCGGCACCGCCACCGCCGCCGGCACCGGCACCGCCGCGCACAGCCGCACGCTCACACCGACACACTCACACGCACGCACGCACACACACACACATACACACACGCGCGCGCACACACACACGATCCAGGCTCGTTCAGACTGCTTGTGTTTATATATATATGGATATATGCGTGCATCTATATATATATAAGATCGATACCAATAGGGAGCGGTGGAGAAGGTCGATCCGAGCGAGTGCGTTCAGACCGTGTTGGGAAAACGGGGTGGAGATGCGTAATGCACCAAACTGCAGATGTGCTGGGGGGTTGGTTGTGGGGAGAGGGCTTGGGTGGGTGGGCTTGGGCTTTTTTTTTAATTATTATTATTATTATTATTATTTTTATTTTTCACTCTCCAAATTAGCCCCCTCTCGCAGTGAGGAACACCACTGATGTCTGCGCCTCTTCTCTCCCCTCCTCCCCCCCTCCCTGCACTCTCCCCCCTATCCCCAAAAGGGCTCTCTTCTATGAATCACAGAAACTTTTTTTTCTCCTTTCTCTCTCCCTCTTTTTTTCCCCTCTCCTCTTTTCTTTCTTTTTCTTTTCTTTCTTTATTTTTTTTTTTATGGGAGCAATCCAAAAAAGGGAAGCAGAAGCAAAATAATCCTGTTAATCAGAGGGTGCCTGCTGCATTCCAGCACCCTGTTTTTCTTGGCCAAACCATAGAATTTTGGTGCAAGGCAGACATCCACTCTAAAAACATATATATCTATATTCTGCAAAATGAAAGGGGCCACTTTTTCCAGGAAAAAAAAATATGCACACAGCACTAAAAACAAGCAGACTGCATAGGGAAGCAAATACATATATATATATTTATCTATATATATAGGTATAGCTATAGAACAAAAATATGGAAATAAATGCCCGCACGCCGAAAAACTGACCCTGAGGAGGAAGGGGGGAGGGACAGACGCCGGGGGGGAGGGTGGGAGAAGGAGAGGTTGTTGGTCCCTAAAGTTCAAGCTCTGTAGAAGGACTTTGCATGAATTAAGGGAACCAGCGAGAGAAAGGGAAATAATTTAGGGCTGTCAAAGTCCTGCTCCTGACGGCTGCCAATCATCATGGAAGAGTCATTAAAAAAAATCCACTGCTAATATTTTTTTTATTAATATTTTTATTTTTTATTTCTGGACTGATTCAGATAAAGGGATTTAGAAGGACTGAGCATCTGCAGCTGCACTTATCTGAACTTCTCCTCTCCTAAATCCGTTGCCAACTTTGATTGAATGGGTGCTGTGGATGTGATTATATAATACTGCCATTTCCAAGCAGTGTTTTTGGTAGGTTTTAATAAACAGACTTTTCAAAAAGACGGCAATATAGAATTGTTAGATCCGTTGTTGATCTAAAAAAAAAATTTGCTTTATATTTTCATTAAATGACTTCTTTTAATATTTTATTCAGAATACCTATGAACTGCTGCAAAACGGTAATTTATTTTTTCCCCAGATCTTGTATTACGTGTTTTTTTCAGACGAGCACAAATCAAAATGAAATGAAAATATGGACAGTTGTTAGGTAATAAGGGTATCTTTTGATGTGATAATTTGATTGTAATTTAATTTGAGTAGTGATTCCGTAAGAGCTGATTGAGAAAATAAATTTGTTAGAATGAAATAGTCTGTGTCTGATGCATAAACACTGTGTCAAAAAAAAAAAAAAAAAAGTTCTCTGAAGGGAAATACTGCAAATGCTGAAGTGGGAGAAATGCGGGAGGTCGGAGCTGCTGGCTACTGCGCGCCCCCCTCGCTCCCCGGCAGCGCGTCCCTGCCGGGGGCTGCGCGGCGCAGGGCTCGCCCCCTGCCCAGCCCGCCGCCCGGCCGCTGCCCGCGGCCCCGTCCCTCAGCCCGGGGACCCTGTGCCGTGGGGAAGGCGGGCGAGAGGTCGCCAAAGGCCGCCTTCTCCCGGGAGGGGCTGTACCGGTTCGGTTTGGGCTCGCCCTGCGGTGCGGGCGATGCCTGAGCCTGGCCCCTGGCCGCCAGCGGCCGACGCTGAGGGCAGGGGTGTTCCCAAAAGTTCGGTCTGGTCTGCTCTCTTTGCAAACTGGGGCTTGGGGCGGGGGGGTGGGGGGAGAAAGGAAGCTAAGCTATGATTTATTTTGACGCATTTTATGTCTGTATAAATATTTGTATTTAATTTATCTTTATAAATTAAGGAGAAGGTACTTCCCCCTCCCCCCCAGAAAAGGATATATAGAATAATATTTTCGGCATCCTCCGTGAGGTCCGCCAAGTTCACCATTTCTGTTGTTGCTGTTGCTGTTGTTGTTGTTGTTGTTTTAGGGGGGTTTCTATGGGGTGTGAAGTGGTGTAGTCTAGTTTTCTCCTCCACTCTGCCATAGCGCTGCCATACCTTCTTTGCAAGCACACGCGTGCGTTAGCAGGGTTGGAGATGCCGATGGACGCACTGGCTGGTCTGTCATATTTATCCGCTGTAATTTATTGCAATAAGGGACAAGTGAATGACCGTTTCAACTCTTTTCATTTTGAAGTGGGGAGGTTGTGGGAATTAGAGAGCTGCATCTAACGCCTCCACCCGCCCCCACTGATAGCCTACCGGAGAATAAGGTTTTCTTTTTATGATCCATCTTGTCCCTGAGACCTTCCTCACCTTCATCTCCCTCCCCCCGTCCGCACCCCCCTCCCCCCCCCGTCCGCCTTCCCCGGCCTTGCTTCTTTACGTGCTATTGAGGCAGGGGTTAAACCCCCAGAAAACTGCTGTAGGGACAACAAACATTTCTTCCTTTCAGATAGGCCTTGTGTCAGTCCATAAATTAAAGCCAACCTGAGAGCCGTGCACCGGGATGCATTATTTTAACACCAGCTCGTAGTAAATATCACTGTCGGTTTGATTTGTGAAATCCGAAAGGCCCGACTGGCACAGAGGAAAGGGGGTGGGGGGGTGGGGGGGGGGCGGGGGGTGGGGGGGGAACCAACAAAGAGAAAGAAAACCCGAAAGGGTAAAGGACGCTCTTTCTTTTGTTCGTTTTAGCAAAAGCTCCCGGGTAATTCCGCGGCTCGGGAGGGAAAGGCCGGGCGCGGGAGGCGGGCGGGCAGCGCCGGGTGCCGGGCACCGCCAGCGCGGGCGGTGGGCTCCTGCCGCTCAAGGTGAAGGGGAGCGGCTGGTCAGGCACGGAGAGGGTCTGTTTAAATTTCGGAGCGGTATTTGGTTACTCGATTTGGATGGCAACAAAGAGCCAACGTGAGGCTCCGCACGGGTTTCTGTTAACAGGCAACCTTCTGCGGGCTGCTGCGTGAGAAAAGCTGGGGCTTAGGCCGGGCGAGTCGCGTTTGCTCGGAGGGACTGGCAAAATGTGCCCCGTGTGCCCGTGCCGCGGGCTTGTCATGCACAAAAAGTGAGGCCATGGGCGCTCCCCCCACTCCCCCCCACCCCCACCCCCGCCCCCAAGAAACTGAATCCTTTGAATGTATTTAGGAATTTCAGGGTTGCGAGTCTATGAGATAACGAGAGGTAGATAATAACTGAGAGGGTTTGCGCTAAGGGTTATATTGTTACACGTGTAAATAATGAAAATATTGTTATATATCGCCAGATCTCTTAATGAATTTAGTAATTGTATTCATTTATAATATCAGTGTTCTGTGCTTGGTAACTGAGTCGGCATCATTTTCTTTACTCCCTCCCCCCCCCCCCCCCCCCTTTTTTTTTTTATTTCCTGCCTAAAGGAAAGCCAAATGTTTTACAAAGTTATGTTTGATCAGTCTGGGTAATCCTGAGATGTGATTATTTATAGTTTACATTTTCATATCCTGCGGTCCTCTACTACGCCCCAGTCTTCTCACTTGCATCCCATCCTTCCCCCGTCGAGTCTGTACACAATAAATCATTTTCAGGTGTATTTAAAATAGTCATCTCACTGCTGTTGATCCGCATATTTTCCGGAATTTAGCAAAGAGCTCTACCTTGGTTTGAAAACGCAGCGGCTCCTATGGGAAAGTGATCTTTACAGAATCCTTATGCTTTAATGTAGTGACTCGTGTTTGCACATTACAATGCTCATAACTTGTTTTGTATGAATGGTTTTAAATGGAACGTTTAGAGAATAATCGGTTCTAATATGAAATGCAGTATATACTATTGATAATTTTATCAATAAGTGTAATATTTTAAATAATTTTAACAATTAATTTTGTTTTTTTAAATTATATATTTGTAAAATATTTATCCTGTTGAAAGCAACAATATATTGTTGTATTTATTCGTTTATTTTTGTAATAAATGATCAACACCTTCAAGCTACGGCAAAATCGATACTTCTATATATTTATCCAGGGATACCTTCCTGAGGCGCAGAGATGCTTGTTCCGATTTGCGCGAGAGTGTAAAGACTGCCTCTGTAACTGGCAGGCTGCAGGGCCGAACTGTAGGCGTGAGCTTCTTCGCCACATGTACTTTAGTTTGCTTAAGTTCCAGGGTAATTAATCAAACTTTAAAAGGGACGCAACAAGTCCCGGCCTCGGAGGCGGGCGCGGAGCGAGCGCTTTAGGACAGGGACCGACCTTGCTAAGGCCGGGGATGGCGAGGAGCTCGGTCGCCTGTGGCGAGACGGATGGATGGAGCGAGCGGAGGAGAGGCAGGGAGGTGGTTGCCCCAGCGGTATTTTCAGTTGCAGTTTGGAATAATGGAGCGGGCGCAGCCTTCAATAGGCGGCGGGAGAGAGGGGAGAGAAAGGCAGCCAGCGACCCCGCGGTATCAATGACACAGCAGTAGGGAGCTTTTTTGGCTGAGAGGCTTTGGCGAGACAAAAAGCTGAGGAGCGAAGGCCGAGCGGGGGAAGGCTCGCCTCCGATCCCGTCCTGCCCGACGCCAAAGGAGCAGCCAGGGCCGCGGGGGCGCCCGCGGGGCCGCGCCGTCGGGGCCGCGCCGGGACCCGGCCCTGCCCCCCCCCCCCCCCCACCCCCGCCCTCTCCGGGGCCGGCTGCGGCGGGGCGCGGGGAAACGGGGCCGCGCCGCCCTCCCCCACGCGTGGAAGGCCGGTCCCGGGCCGCGCCGACGGGGCGGCCGCCGGTGCCCGGCAGCGCTCCCTCCCCGGCGGGGCGGCCCGAGAGGCGGAGCGGCCCGGGAGGGGCGGCCGGGCCGCTGCTCCCGGCGGGCGGCGGGGCGGCCCGGGGCGGCGGGCGGCCCGGGGGAGGCGGCGGGCGGTCCGGCGGGCGGCGCGGTGCCGCGGCGGCAGCTGCTGCGGGTCCCACAAGTTGTTTTCCTCGTGGCGACCATTCAGCAAAACGCAGGATCCTTTCTCCAAGATTTAAATTTCGCGGATGAATTACCATACAGCGGTTGCTTAGCAACTAAATTCAAGCCGGGCTAAGAATATGCAAGCTTTTTGTATTCTCATTAATAAAAATGCCACTCTGACACAGCAACCTGACTTTGGATCACTGCAACTTCTGTAAAAGCCATAGGAGAATACAAACCGGCTCCTCCATTTAATTACAGATCAGAGTGGCTTGAAATGTGATGTTTTGTTAATCTATCTTCCTAAAAGCGATGTAAAAAATAACGGCTTTTCAAGAGCAGTGGAAACTACTATTTTAATGGAGCTGTCTCCTGGTGCTACTGATGGCTGTAAAGCGAAACCTTTTTTTTTTTTTTTTTTGAGTCACACTTTCAAGTAGCATCCCCCCTTCTGCGTTGAGTTTCCTGAAATAAAATAAAAAAAAACAAAACAAAACAAAACCAAAACCAACATTGAGACATTTGGAGCCACAGGGAGAAAAAAAAGTAAATAAATAAGCTGCAGCCGACCGGCGCGTTGGAGAGGCGAGCATCGCTCAGAAAAGGGAAGGGGGGGATTAAAAATGTCAGGGTACAGCCCCAGCCAGGCACAGCCCCACGACCCGGGGTGCAGCCTGCCCTTGCTCTGCAGCGGGAGCCTCGGCTGCCGAAATGGTTCCCTTTGGCAAAACATGCGTGGGTATTCCGGGGGGGGGAGGGCAGGAGAAAAGCCTTCAGGGACACCTTGTTGAATGTTTCTCTCCATAATTTATTTCCCCTTCTGCTAACATTTACTTTATATTGCTCTTAGATCGGTGGAGATAAGATGTTGGTGTTAGATTCTGGCATCATGCACCCCATCTCGTATATATGGGAGAATGACCTCATCAGAGGAGGACTGTGTGTATAGATAGGATTATTTAAACATAGACTAGACACCTACATATAAATCTATATATAAAGATGTGTGTATATGATATAGAGATATATATATAAGTGTGTGTATATGCCTCCAGCAGTACCAAAAAACTTCGCTGCCAGCTCCGGAGCCTGCAGGCAGGCTGGCTTCCCCTGCAGCCTGCGGCGGGAGGCGGCCCCGTACCGCGGGGCAGCGGGCGGTGGGGCAGGGCCGCAGCGGGCGGTGGGGTGCCCCGGGCAGGGCCGCAGCCCAGCGCAGGGCGCTGCCAGGCAGGGCCGGGGGCCGGGCCGCCCCCCCCCGCGCCCGCCATTGTGTGAGGGCCGCTGCCGCGGGAGGGGCTGCCCTCGGGGCACCGGGCACCGGGCACGGGGGCCGCTGGCTGCTTTCGCTGGTGGCTGAGGGTTTGGTCGTGGTGCCTTTGTAGCAACGAAGGGTTAAATCCAAACCTTCTGCTGCCTTCTCCCCCTTTTTATCTTTTTTTTTTTTTTTTTTTTTGGACCCCTGGAAAGTGCTAACATTGAGCCTGAATTGTACAAACCCCAACCCACGTTAAAAGTTCAGGCGTGGGGGGTGGTGGTGTGTTTCCCATGGGGTTTGTCTGCAGGAGAAGGGGAACTTGGAGGTCCATCGGAGCTGTGTGCAGGTCACTGAGGAATCAGGGGTTCCCCCCTCCTTCCCCCCGCCTTTTAAGGTTTTATTTTCTTTCAGGGGGAGGATGGCTTGAAGGGGGGCGGTCGAGGGGAGTAGGCGTTTTCCAAACGTGAGTTTGAGAAGGAGGGAGCTCGCTCTCTCAGCAGGATTTAGTTCCTACACACTTTAAAATGTAGAATGTAGAATGGCAGACAAAAAAAAAAAAAAACAAAAAACATCCCATATAACAAATACCAAGGGAAGAAAGGCAGTGAAGTGAGAACCTGTGAAGACTAGAGTCCCCCTGAAACTCAGGCTCATGCATAGCTTTAGCAGAGTGTTTTGCTTCTCTCCCCAACGGTTATAGGATGAGTATCACAAGGCTACAGCATAAATAATCACATTCCCTTCCATTTTGCATCTCTCTCTCTAACAGAGTTGAGATTAAAAGCCAAAATCCAAGCACAGCCCTTACAGAGTGGTTGAATTGTGCCAGTACATATGTTTCCCACTCACGTGTTGAAAACTGTACCTTCAAACATAGGCTTGTTTCTGATAGCTTGCATTTCTTCAAGTACAAGGGAAAAAAAGCTAAACAGAACTTTTCTGAATTGTTCCTATTGCGCACATCAGTGGGGTGAAAAGACAGCATTACATCAGCTCGGTACCTTCAACGCAAACAGGGAAGGTTTAGCAAGACAAGCTCACGGGCATACCGCAATAGAGATCTTTATTTTAGACTTGGGATGGTTCGAACCAATTCAACACCAGTACTGAGTACCACAAAATATTTGGTTTGGGAACAAACTTCCCTCCGGAGTAGTGTGAAGTGGATTGCTGCTCCTCGATGCCAGATGCCTGGTCACCCCAAACATCCCCTTGCTGCCTTCCTTGCAAGGCGCATGATACAGAGGAGACTTTCTACCCACAGGGACGGTACTTTCAGGTCAGACTGCTGTGCCATGCCTTCCAAAGTCCAGGCATGGGGTCCCAGCAGAATTATTTCTTCCTTGGAAGAAGCCTAAGATGAGAAGGGGGAAATGGATTAGAAAGGGGAAACCAGCCGGGGACTGTTATACTGTTGCTGGTGGTAGGCCTGCTCTTAAACACAATGTCAAGGCGCTGAGATATGCGTGTGAAATGACAAAGACAGATGCTATTTCTTCCTGAGGTCCACGTTGAGTGGAGAAAGCCAAAGGGTTGTTCACCGTCTCGCGTTCAGGGCCATTCTTTCAAATTGAAATGAATTGATTTAAAAAAGCAGGGACTGCCTAATGGGGAACCGCATGGCTGCTATATTTATGTGCATCAAACCGAAATTTAAACAACTTGAGGCAGTGTGGGCTGTGTAAATGTTTTATATATAGTAACCTTTTTGTTATTAGTTTTGGAAATGGTTGGTGTTACTTCCCTGCCAGCGCTCCATAGAGCTGACTATACAGCATTCAGTCCACGCTACAGTCAAGCAGGAGCTGTTTGCTCAACAACTCCAGGCTCTATTTCCAACTGGAGTACTAACATACACCCGGAGGTGATTGCATAAACCCAGGTAGCCCAATGTATGTAGACCATTTCACCGAGCAGGCTGCTAAAATACAAGAAGCAAGCGCGTGGCTGTAGGGCAGGTGTGGGCTGGAGGGTCTTCTGAAAGGGTTGGTTTGGTGGTTTGGATTCTTTTCCCCCTCTGTGTGAGTGCTTGTGAAAGCCAGAGAGGACAGGGACATCCTCTGAACCTAACTTTGGTCTCATCTCTCCACCTTCCCACCAAGTTTGAGACATTGTGAATATTTACCAAGTACAAAAGAAATGAGAAGTGCTGGGTATTGATCATTATTATATCCCTTCCCTGACAGAAAATAGGCCTAGGATAGCAGAGCTGAAACTAATCTTTCTAAAGGGGGGGAGGGGGGGGAGGGGGGGCGTTGGGGGGGATGGCGGGAGTGGGTTAGTGAAGAATTGTGCTGGAATAACATACATTTCTTTCCTCTTCTGGAGCTCTCATTCAAAACAGGGGCCCATCTGCCTGAGTGGGACACTTCTCACCAAAAACTAATAGATATTTGTTCCAGAGTCCACATTAAAGCCACAGACCAAATGTAAGGTGCAAAGCTCTTCATTTGTTTCTCTCTCTGTCACACACATGCATTCCCACACATGCAAACACACACTCCCTTCTCTTCCTAAAATAATAAAATAACCGCTCCCCAGTTCTGCTGCCTTCTCTATTTTATGCAGGTCCATACTCAAATGTGTACCAAAATTCTTAACTCAGTTTGCTAAAATCGCCTAGATTGTCGAGGAAATTAAACTAAACAAGGAGCTGTGTGAAATGTTGAACTTTAAATACCATCCGCTACCTCGAGAAGAAGAAAATGAGTCAATAAACGCTCAGGTTTCTGCTACTTTTAGATTATCGTAATTAAAAGAATTATTTTGTTAGATTTTTTCCTTTTTTTTTTCTTTTCTTTTCTTTTTTTTTCTTTAGCATGGTAAGAATTCCCTCATGCTCTAGTAGTGGGTATTTGAAAATAATGCTCTTTCCCTTCTGATTTTGTACTGAAGGACAGGGTTACAGTGTCTCCCCTAGGTGTTAATGATGGATATATGGACGTGTTTAATCTTGTGAATGGTATGTATATTTCTGTGAATACCAGGAGAGATGACGATACCATTCTCAGTAGCCCAGAAGAGGCATGTTTTACCTGAAGTACTGGGCTTGGGCTGGATGCTGCTGTTGTCCTGGGTTTTGGTTTTGGTTTTTAATTGTCCTGCCTACTCTCTCAAGTCAATATTAATGCCGTACAGCACGGCTGAGGCCAGGGCTGAGTGAGCCCCGTCATTAACAATAGCATAAACAAAGGAAGGGGACCAGTTACCTTGACATTAGGTGCCCGCTTTGTTCCCGAGCCTCCAACTGCATCCTGAAGCCCATACAGGGAAGTATTGCCTACGGGAATGAATAATCCACTCCACCTATTGTCCCAATCCCCTGGAAAACAAAACAACACAACCAAAACAAAGATGACAACACACCCCCGCCCCGCGTGGAGTCTGCGAATGGTTTCATCCCCTCCTGCCTTTCCCTGCACTTCTGGCCACTCTGGTCGCCGACCCGCTCCCCCACAAGTGCTGCCCGCTGCAGCCCGCGGGCGCTTCCCGGCTGGCGCAAGCACCCCCAGCCCTTTGTCGCCCAGTTTTCAGAGGGAAGGGGCTGGAGAACCACCCCCACCGCTCTGGGAGGGCGAGAGGCGGGGAGCGGGGGGCTGCGCGCTCCTGTGCCTCCGCAGCCCGGCAGGATCCTTCACGCGGCCGGGCCGTACCCGGGGGGCGCCGCGTTAGACGGGGCGGCCCGGCGGGGTGAGCTGCCCTCCGGCCGCCCAAGCCGTGTCCGCCCCGCTCCCCGGCCTGTCAGCAAGCAGAAGGGATGCACCCCCTCTCGGTGGCATGGCCTGGCCCAGGGGCAGCGCGACATGCCCACGCACAGCCGTGGGGATGCGAGGGAGGTGGGGGGCGAGCGACTCTGTGTGTGGACCTCCATTGTCCTTCCAGCTTCGCCCCCCCCGGGGCGGTTTTCGGGGCCCACTCGGCACTGCCCTCCCTGCTTGCACACGACCTGGTAGACCCCGCTCCGTAGCCCCCCGTATGTGGCAGAAACGCCCGGAGCAGCCCCCCTGCTCATGCCCAGCCGCAGGAGCCTGTGTGGAATGGGAACGGCTCCTTCCTCTGCCGAAATAACTAAGCTCCCCACATCCAGTTTTGTCTTCCCCTTCTCCTACAGCCCCATGCGGGCCATCGGGGCAGAGGGATGGATAGCAGCTCCCCCAAAGTTTTCGGGAGGCCGGTTTGTCCCGGTCCTTCCCCGCACGGAGGGGGGGTGCCAGGCCAGGCCACGGCAGCGCTGCCGTGGGGTTTCCCCCCGCGCCGGCCCCGCTCCAGGGGCAGCTTTTGTTCCCGCTGTGCTCGGAGGGGAGCAAGTTCTAGCCCCGGGAACCTCGCGCCTTCACCTGGCTCTCCGGGAGCAGATGAAGGGGACCTGGTGGCGTAGCCCGAGGTAGAAGAAGGCCTTAGGAGACAGATGCATCGATCCCAGATGCAGCCAAATCCATCCTTGCGACGTGGGTGTGTGTGGGGATACAGGGAGTAGCCAAGGAGGCCGTTTGAACCTCGAGTCCTGGCTTCAAAGGTTAACAGCTCCCTCGTCAAACGTTGCCAAACGCTACCTCTACGGGGCTGAAGAGAGGGGAGAAGGGGAGGAAAAAAAAGAACATCAACATTACTGCAAATTTCAAAGCGCTGAAAATAGCTCTAAGAAATCCCGAGGATCCACCACCGCTTCTTTTTACCCGGGACATAGGCGTTAGGCGAAGTATTTCCTCGGAGGTGCTTGTGAGCAAGGCCAGCGGGAGCCGCGCCTGCCTTTGGGGGCGAGCCGGTCGGCGGGGAGGGGGGCTGTGGGTCGGGGCCGCGGGCTGCCGCCCCCCCCTCACGCACCTGCAACTTTTGGCTGCGCTGGGGACCCCCCCAGGGCTGTGCCGGGAGCAAACCCCCTGCCAAATTGCCCCCCGCCCGCCCCCGCGGCGCGCCCGGGCCGTGCTCCCGCTGGGAGCCGCGGCTGCCGGGCAGGGGCTGGCCCCGGCAGCCCTTTATGCACAGCGGTCAGCAGCCGGGTTGTGGGTTTGCAGCTGCATGCAAATAAATCCCCGGCAATAATCTAATGCGGGTTTGCAGCCCCAACGACAAAGTTCCACCACAAACGCAAGTGCATTTTTTTTTTGTTTTGACCACCGAGGTCCAGCAACCAAGGGAAGCAAATAAAAATGGGGGGGGGGGGGGGGGGGGAGTTGGTTAACACTCATGTTTCAACAAACGCAGCCTGCTTTTGTGATATACGAAAGCCAAGGATTTGTTTCCTGCACCTCTGCGAGAACACCAGCACCTGCCCCAGCTGGAGACAACGATTCCACGCGAGATGAGCAGCAACGAGGTGTCCTACCTACCCGGCCGCCCGCTGCTGCCTTATTTGTTCTGTTCCCACGTGGAAAATGCATCTTTTCCCTCAATTTTCATTGAATTACAGCTATATTCGATACGGGACGTGGCGGGTGGGGGTGGGGTGAGAATAAATTTATACACTAGCTTCTCTTGCAGGTGAAAGTTTTTTTGTTTGTTTTACTGCTCTCCAAGAAAGGTCTGTTTGCACGTATAGGGGAAGGTTGTTTGGTTTTTTGCTTGCCCGTCTTAAGCAAAAGCTGAGCAGAGTCAATGGGATGAAGAAGGAAAAACCCAAAACAACAACATGTAAAAGAGGGTGAATCTTTGAGAAAGAGCCCTCTTTCTCAGTGGAGTGGTAGAAGAAAAAAATCAAACCACAAAAAAATCCCAGCAGCCCAATTCCAGAGAGGATGGGAGGGGGTACAATTTCCCAATTGCCATTCTGCGGACTGCCATAAAAGAAAAAAAAATCTCATTGAGGGCTGGGACAAGTGGGGGGGGGGGAGTTTTACTTTTGCGAAGTGTAAGTCTCTAACGACAATCAGTCCTTCGTGACACCTGACGCCCCCCCGGGCAGGCTTGCCCCCCGGGGCCCCCGAGGCAGGCAGGGCGCGGGTGCGGCGCCCAGCCTGGGGCGGCGGTGGGTGAGTGGGGGTGGGCGCCAGCTCTCCCCAGCGCAACCCGCCGCTCTCCAACTCTCCCGCCCCTAACTTTGGGAGGGGGGGCGTTATTAGTGTGGAAAAGCCCGTTTCCCTGGCAAAAGAGGGGCAGCTGGGCGTCCAGCCTCCCCACCGCCATCTCCCCTCCGGGCGTGCGGGCAGCCGGTGCGCGGCCCCCGGCCCCGCCGGCTCGACCCCGGCTTCGCCCGGCCCACCTGAGCCAGGGCCAGCTCTGCTTTCGCGTTTCATCCCTCGGGGAGGGGATGCGTCCCCGCAGCCGCCTTGCCGGGCACAGACGGGCCGCCCTGCGACCAGCTGGCGACCGGCGGCCCTCGCCCCCGCCCCGGCACGTCGCCCCGGGGGCTTTCCCAGACTTGGCCCAGCTCTCCCAGCTCCTCTGTCCGGCCTTGCCTTTCCCCGCTCTCCCCGCCGCCGCCCGGCTGAGTGCGGCGCCCCCAGCACCCAGGTCCCGCCGGCGGCGGGGCTGCCGGGGAGCGGCAGGGCAGGGGGTGACCATCCCCTCGGTGTCTCGCCTGCCTGCCCGCCCGCCCCTGCGTTGCCTGCCCTCGGCCCTTGCGGCCGCCCCTCGTCCCCCCGCCCCCTGGCACGCACAGAGCCCGGCCCAGCTGCCGCTCGTCCCCTCGGGGGGCTTTTTTTCTTCTTTGCCCCCACTCCCCTCTCCCCGAGGCCTCCTGGGCGCGGGCTGCAGCCGGGCCCTCCGGAGGGGGCTCAGCCTCCGCAGGGCACCCCTCAGCCTCGCTGCCCACCCGTGCCTCCTTGTCTCCGCCGCCAACACAAAAGCCCCGGACCAAAGCGGTCAAGCAAAGGCGGCACAGCAAAGCTCACGCCCGCTGCCCCCTCCACAATGCGAACTCCAGAGGGAAATCTCCCTCCTAAGCCCGGCAGTCCCTTACTTAACCTTTGCAGCTTTCCGCAGGGTAAAGCGGAGTTTGTCACCCAGGTTGCCCCTCGCACCTCTGTGCGACCTGACGCGGGCACCGGGACAACGTTGCACCGGTTTCTGCAATCCGAAAAGAAACCTCTGGGTGCGGGGGTCGGTGCTGGGGGCCGGGGTGGGGGACCCAGAGTACGCCCGACCCCCCCTGCACCCCATGCACAGCCTCCTCGCCTCTGCCTTTGAAACTGTGTTTAAAACAGCAGCTGAAACACAATTAATTGTAACTGATTAACATGGATTAGTTTGGCCTCCAAAGCACTTTAAGTCAATTCAGCAGCCATAATAATAATTAATTCATTAATAAGTACTATTGGTGCTTCATCACTAACGCCAAGAAAAGTTTCCCTGCGAAGTACAGGTGGCAGGGAGTGTTAAAATGAAAACATTTCCATGCAACTTTTTAACCAGAAGGGAAAGCACTTTGGTTATATTTGGAGACATGTGTCTCACACATTTTCCCCCTTTTTTTTGTAAACTATGTAAGAATAAACATTACAGCTCTGGGCTTTTAATTTCTCCAGATGGAATCATAAAGTACCTAGTAGATTTTTTTTTTTTTTTTAATACTATACAATTGAGGACACATGTCTGCTTTTCCCAGTGAGGACGGAGAAGCGACTTAATTTGAAGGCATAACTACTGAACCACATTTTGAGTAACACACTCGAACAAGTTCACTTTAAAAGGCAGGAAACCGCTAAGAGCACAGCACTGAAAGTTGCTCCTTCCCACTTGAGCTCCAGTGGAAGATCGCCCGTCTGACCTTCACGTACACTTCGCCGTTCCGTACACGTGCAGAAGCATACCGCGTGTAGGTGGCGGGGTGCCTGGCCGTGGGGGGGGGGTGGGGTGGGGGGCTTTCGCAAGGCGGTCGCATCCCCGAGAGGCCCCCCCGCTCGCTGCAGGGTGATGGAGGCTGCCCGGGATCCCACCCCCGGCGCGGCGGCGGAGCCCTCTGATGCGCGGGTGACAAGAGAGGTCTCCTCCCGCGCCCCCCTCCCCCGGCTGAAGCGAGGGAGTCACTCGCCCTCCCGGCGCTCCTCTCCGCTCCTCACACGCACCCTTGCGCGCCCCGCAAAGCGCTCCCGTGGAGGCCGAAAGGAGGGAGGGAGCCCGGCAGCCCGCCGCTCGGCTGCCTCAGGGGTACACGCGTGAGGAGCGGGTCAGGAGCCCCTGGGCTGGGCGGAAAATAATACGGAAATAATAATAAAAAAAGTCCAAGGGCAAGATTTCTTGCTCTAAACTGTGTTTTCTGGGATTTTCGGGTTTTTTTGGGTTTTTTTTTTTTTGTCCCCTTGGTGATGGGAATGAGCAAAATAACCTACCTACTCATCTCCCTAACTAGACTCAGCCTCCCTCCCCTCCCCGTTCCACCCCCCCCCCCCACCCCCCCCCCGGTTCTGACTTACATGTGTTTAGAGCAATGGCAAGAGGCTCCCAACTGGAGCCCTGGCAGAAGGTGCGTTTAAAGTGTGGATGATTTACTCCCCTACAATTCAGGTCCCGCGTGTGAGCCTCCAGCCCCGCGTCAGCTGGGCACTGCAGACAAACAGCGTTAAATATGCATAAGGAACAGTTCGCTTTCTTAAAGGAGAACTTACCCCACCGGAAAGTTCACAGCCCGACGGCAGGCACGGGAGGGGGGGGGGCGGGGGTGGCCCTTGCGTCGGGACAGCCCTAACCCCTTCCCATGGTGTTCGCCCACACGCTCAGCAAACAGGGCTGGGGAGAGCCCTTATGCTCGGGACCGGGCGGAGAAGTGATGGCAAGTCGGGCACCGCCTCAGTGAGCTGCGTCTCAGCGGACCGGCGCCTTCACCCCGCAGCGCCGACCCCGTCCCCCCTTCCTCGGCCGGGATGGGCGGGGGGCAGAGCCGCGCTCCCGGGGCAGTCCGGCTCCGGTGGGTCCCCGCGGCAACCACCGACCGGCTGCCCGAGAACTTGCAGGGTCCTGAACGGGGGGAAAACGCGGGACTCGGGGAAGAAAAAAAAAGGAAAAAAAAAAAAAAAAACCGCAAAAAAGCGGGGCGGGGCGGGGGGGGATTGACGAAACAATCAACCAGCAGAGGCCAGGCAGGCTGTGCAGATTGCCAGCGCAGCTTTTTGAAAAGGAAAAGTAACGCGGAGGAGGGACGGGAACCTGAGCGCGGTTTTCGCCCAGCTCCCCGCTTGGGAACCGGCCGGCGGCCCCCCCGCCCGGGGCAGCATCTTCCCCCGGGAGGAGCACCGGCTCCGCTGGCCCTCGCTCGCCCTCTGCCTTGCCCCGGGGGCCGAGCCCCGCCGGCGCAGGGGTGCGGCCGGTCCCGGGCGCCCCCCGCGGGGAAGGGGTCCTCCGCCGTCCCCCGCCGCGGCGCCCGGGCGCTGCGGGGCTCGCCCTGTTTGCTCCGGTGTGTGTCCCGCCGCACGTGGTTGCAAAGTCTGTAGCGCCACCTAACGGGGGGCGGGGGCCGCGCCGCGCCGCCGGGGGCAGGGCGCAACCGGGGGCAGCGGGGCCAGCGGGCCCTGCCCCGCCGCTCCGGCCCCGCGGGGAGCTGCACCCCCGCCCCGCTCCTCCCGGCACCCTTCCTCCTCCGAAACGCCGAGGCTGGGGGTGAAGGATTTATTTGCTCCCTTTTTTGACCCCTTTTTATTGGCGCCTTTATTGCGTTTCCTCCTTTTTCTTTATTTCTGCTTTTATTTTTCTTTCTTTTTTAAAGCACCCCCTGTCCCAGGCAAAACAGGTATCGACCTCAGGGCGCGCTGATTTCTTTCATGGCAGGTGCCAGGCTGCTGCCCTGACACCCTGCCGGCTCAGCGGCACCACCTGTGGGATGCAGAGGAGTGTGGGGGATGCCCTGGCCCTTGGGAGTGGGGCAGCGGGGCAAGGGGCTGGCGTGGGGATGGCTCTTGGGAGCGAGGAGGCTGGGCCAGAAGGGTTGTCTGCACCAAACCTGCCCAAAAGTTGCTTTGTAACTCAGCCGGAGGGGTCATCCTCCAGGAGCTTTTCCAGCCTCTGCGCTTTTATTTTTTATGTCATCATAGCGGTGAAAAGCTGGTAGAGCTTTTTATTTTGTTTTGTTTTCTTTTTTAGGAGGGGAATAAATCCCAGCAAAGCCAGACAGAGCTGAGGGTGGATGGGAGAATGCTCTCCCAGCCCAGCATGATCGACTCTTTCCCTTTTCTGGGAGGTCAGGGAGGGCCCCAGCCAGCTGCTGTGTCTTCAAAGTGAATAGGGCCCCCGTTTCTGCTGCTTCTTCAGTATCCCAGGAAGCTCTCTGTTCCCAAAACTTTGAGCATATGCTAATTTTAAAGGTTAAATTATGACGCTGCCCTTTTGCCAGGGCACTGCAGCCATGCCTGGGTTGACAGCCAGACTGACACTCATTTTGGGAGGCACTCAACCTGGTCCCCCCAGTTTGTTTAAGGCACCGAGTTGCCCAGATTAGGAGCCTGCTCACCCCAGGCCTGTGGCACGGGCAGCAAAAGGAAACAGAGACTCTCCCGCACATGTCTGGGCTCTTGTAAGATCACAGCCAGTCTCCACTGGTGCCTGCTTCTTCAGCTCTTGCCCCTTCAAAGTACTCAAGTTAGAATGGGAGAATACAGGCATTTCTGCTGAACCAGGATAGAGGTTTGTCATTAGGTTTGAAGTTTACTTTCATTCTGCTTCTGAATTTCTGTTATGTCTTCAATTACACATACCAATTTCTCTGTGTTTACGTAGGTCTTCTGTACACGCATGTTGGCAGGGAGTCCCAAAGAAGCACAGAAAACTTTCTGTCCGTACCTCAAGTCATAAAACGGTAGTGTAGCCTTTGGCTAGCAACAACTGTATTTGCATCAGCCACTCAAACTGTATTTATTTTTCGGTCCAGGTTGTCCGGTGCTGTTGGATATGATTTCTGTGTGTGGCAAATCCTGTGTGACTCAGATGGCCAGGTTACATTTGCCAAGGTGATTTTGGCAGATTAGGTACCTGAGTGCCACTGACATCCATTGACTCTGAACTTTACCACTTCCAAGGCATTTAAGGCCCAGCCCAAACAGAGGGTTTAGGCTACAGACTCCTGGGTGAGGTCCTGACTTCCTCCAGACACCAACAGGGAGATAAAAACCTACATGAGAGTTACAAAGTCTAAATCATTTTTGTCATATGTGGCCCTTAGTCTTAAAGCCCATACTAAAATATTTAGGTTCTAACTCCCTCTTTATTTCGTTGTAACATCTGAAACATCTTTGATGGGATCCACACGGCTTGGAAACAGGATTCATCCGTCATTCATCCTAGGTTGCCTACGCCTTCTGAACAGAAGGATGGTTAAACATGTCAAAAAATCTACACCTTGAAATTCAGCTCTGAAGTCCCCTGACAGCCAGAAGCAGACTTTTTAGGTGCTCTTTCCGGCTTTATCGTAGGGAGCAAAAATTTCCCATACATACACACCAGAAGGAATCTGAAGTGCAAGGTGACCAGGACTTTATCCTTTCTGATTGTGCTGCACCACAGGCCACTACAGTGACCAGACAATTAAGTGTCAGTAACAACCGTCTGATCAGTTCTCTGTTGTTTGGTCAAATTTTACCAGGTTTTGCATTTTCAGAGGTGAAAGTGTGATTTGTGATCCCCGTCCCATGTAATCTTCTGACACCTTATGAGCACTAATAATTAAAAATAACACACATTTATTCCAGTATCAAAATAAGGCTTGTAAAAACTAAACTTTGCATGGCAAAAATGAAATAGAGTACTGACGCTGAGCTGGTTTTATAGACAAGAGATTGTAATGTGTGTTATTCACAGACAGGGATAGATTTTCATTCTTGAGTCTAGGAATGCTTATCTTGTTCAGTGATTGAGGAGGGATGGCAATTTCCATCTGTGCTGAAATAAGAATGCATTTTGGGGTGTATGGACAGTAGACAACCTCTGATAGTCAGGCTAGGATGTCTCAGAGTAGGCATGAAAACTCAGACACACTCCAGTTCATTAGCCATCTATGAAGAGTTAGGTTAGAGAGGTTTATGACTAGATCCAGTGAAGGATTTACATGTCTTGAAAATTAGTTGTCTCAGTACTTAAACTTCAAGTGCCTTGCCCCAAGACTGGCATCCCTGATGTTGCATTTGGCAGCAGGGCTCACTATACCGTGAGTGAAGAAGGTATGTACAGATGAATCTTTTGTGCCTTGTCCAAAGCCATACTGTCCAGCAAAGGACAGGAACAGCAGAAAAGCCCAGGCTTGTGGTTACATTAGGAAATGCGAATTACTGGTTTTAACTGAGAGAGTCTTTTAAACCAAGAGAGGAAAAGTTTTTCCTCCACTTTTATGTGAAGAGTGATGGAAGGACAGCTGCCCGATGTCTTTCAGATGGAGGATTCCCCATGCTTGTTCTTCAGTCACCCCACAAGAAGCACGAGTCCGGAAGGCTGGCAGATGGCACATTTTGCTGTCACAACTTCCAACTTGGGAAAGGTCTTCCTGAGATTGGTGAGGGAGACCTACTTTCATCTCTACAGTAGCAGATAATTCATTTGTTACTATCAGGTGGGACATAAAGGTTGTTATTCACCCTAAAACACGACACCTATTTTCTTTTACTATATAATCTAGAGGACCTTGGGGTTTTCTTTATCATTCAAAGAAGTTAAGCTTTGGCTTTGAAATTACTCCAGTGTTGTCAGTTTTCTTACACTTGGAAGATGAGAACAGCTCCTTGAGCTAACTCAAGGCAATGCATTTCCCAGGTCAGTCCCAGGAGGGCCATAGGCAGCATCAGCTGCAGCAAGTCAACAGTACCTTTCGCTGTGCAACTCATGGCGATTAGACCATCCTACGCTTTTGATCCTGAACTTGCTGAAGTTGTGGCGGAAGGTTTCTGTTCCTCCAAAGTCCTTTTGCTGTGCCATTGGTGAACTATGTGACAGGTCCCTTTGTTTTTTTTGTCTGGGGGGTTAGTTCTCATTCAACTGAAAAAAACTCTGTCAGCGCCAAAGGCTTCTCTCATCGTTCTTCCCTTTCTGGTGTAGAAAGACAAGGGACCAAACGCTTTAGGGTTTTTTCTAGTAAAACAAGGAGCACAAGAATTCCTTTGTACAAAATAGAAGCAGCTTCATCCACGTTAAGGTATGTAATTAAAACTGGAGTAGTTTTCAGAAGTGCCGGGGAATAAGCAGACTCAGTGGGTGCTCAGTCCCTCTGTAATTCGTGATCCCTTCATGTAGATGCCAATGTTTTGACTTGGCTGACTATCTTTAATATTGGGTTTAAAACTTTTGGCCCATGTGTTCTGTTTCCTCAGGGCCCTCTAATCTTTAACTTTTACCATAGAAAAATCTTAATGTTTTCAAGGTTCTACCTTGCTAGCAATATGGTTTGAATCAGATACACTGCACAGAGACTATTTGATTTTAAAAAAGAACAACCTTCTGGTTTTATTTCTGCAGGTATGAATAAAAATCTGAGAGATCCTGTGTTTAGAGGCTGCCTTCACTTGATAGCAGACAGCATGAGCTCTGTGATATGGATCAGTGATACAACATGTTTTCCTTCATTAGAAACACAACCTAGACATTAAAAACAGCCTGCTGAAGAATCATATACATTTACTAATCATGTAATTTCACAATCAAGGGGTTACTATTGCCCCCCATCCCCCTTCCACCCTCTCTGTGTCTGTCCCTGCCCCGTCCCGTCCCCACTTTAGGACTGCTCATTTATGGAGAACATCTGATACCAATAAGTTTATGATACCTATTCCTAAAAGCAATGCCTGCATTTCCAATGCAGCTTTAGCAGTTGAGTTATCAGATTCAGCACTGACTGCAGATGGGGTTTATCTTCACCAGACACATACTGGTTAATGCGTAGGCCAAGTCTGGGCTCCCTCTGTATTCAGTGGAGAAAGACAGAGGGCGATTCATGCCAGCTAACTTAGGCATCTATTAAAGGGAGGGATGAGTCACCTTTGGAAGCTGCCTGCGTCGCTCAGTCGATTATAGCAGGAGGCCAGGCAGCTATCTTAGTTATAGTGTACCTGACCAGATGGCTGCAGTTAGGGTAGATGGATCCTGTCCTACCTCTCTGCAGGCAGTGCAGACAGGAACTAGCTGTGTCCAGCGCTCTCTCAGGACTCAGAACTGGTCGAGATGAGCTGTTGTTACTGAGTGTGAATGTGTTTTGCCCATGACAAACAATATTTCTTGGGGCCTGGTTTATACCGCAGCCAGTGGTAAAATGCTCAGGAAAAATGACCCCAGCCTACAGCTAGCTCATTTGATCAATCTGCTGTGATGTCTACTGAAATGCAGTTTTACTTTGGCACCTCTTTATTTGCCATCCAGGCTGTGCTGCTTCTTTGAGGTGTGAGATCTTCAAGTTTTTTGTCATGACAGGATGAGCTGGACCCTCCCTTTTGTTCCAGCATTTTCTACATAACCGTGTGAGTCTAGGAGCCAGGCATTAAAGCAAATACCAAGCAGCATTAGACTGCTTATAAAAAAACAAACCAAAGACCTTCAAACCCCAACCCAAAACCTGGCAGAAATGAATATAGGAATACCTTTTCATGTGGTTGTACCTCTTTAACCAGGGCTGGCACACACAGCTTGTATAGAGTTAGGTCTATACCATATTAAACTCAAACTTTTTTTCTCATTACCCAGTTAGTGACACCCCATGAACTGGGAGGTACGAAGACAAAAGAGCATCTGTGCTGGGCTGTGGTAGAAGAGATGTACATACCCCCAAAACCTTTTTTTGTGTTTTGCTCCAAGTTTTCATGGGTCAGTTGGAGCCACACGGTGGGGGGATCAACCACCTAGCTCGGGAGATCAGCAGCCTGAGACAGCCTGTAGCACTGGGCTGGAAACAAGCAACTTGCCAGAGCCACAGTGCAAGACCAGGGCTGGACAGGTGAGTCCCAAGAGTAGAACATGACACAGGGAATGGCTGATTAAGAGCGGCAGAAGCATAAGGATAACCAAGTACCAGTTTCTTCGGAAGAACATATCTCAGGGGACCCTGTCCCTTTTGTTAAAAATTTCACTCCAAGGACCTCTCTGGAGAAGCAGCAGAAGTGGATGGAGCCTGTGGACAGAGGATAAAATATCCACCTGCTCAGCTATAACAACTCCATATATATTATCCCAGTGAAGCCAATGGATAATTTCCTATGACCTCTTGCAAGAGGATGCCCAAGCCTTTAGCCCTGCAAGCAGACTTATCTTCAAGCTGGCAAACAGCAACACAGCATACACATGAGATGGTGTTAAACAAATGCCCTAGGCCACTTTGTTTTCACTTTTGATGCCTGGCTGGCAGGCAAGTCGTGAGTGGGGATTGTTTTCTGTGTAGGACATAGCCAGCCTGAATATTTCAGATGGTAAAGTTCATCTGAGCAGTCAGACAAGACTGAGAAAAATGTTTTAAATTTTACATGAAGCTCCACGTTATTCCTCTTTCACCATTCAAGCTACTGAATATTGCTCAAACTTGAAATGAAAAGTTTTTTGCAAGATTTGGGTCTTTCTGTTTCAGTTCATGTTTGGCAAACTAGCAAAAGTTTAGAATTGAGAAGCAGCTAAAATATTTATCAAACACCCGAGACCCGCAGTCTTCTCTCATCACACAAATCTCACCTTTTATTCTCTTCCTTGGGTATTCAGCCACAGTTAGGCCCACCAGACTAGAATAGGCTTCTTGGACTTGCAAGACCTCCTCTTATCACAAACACATAGATTTGCTTTCAACGATGTGTCATGTTCAGTCTTACATACCGTTCAGTTCTTGGTGCTCACTCTCCCCCACAGCAAGACTGATGACTAACAGCTAGGAAGCATTTTCTGATTTTGCTGATTTCTTGTTGATAGCTTGTATCTTCTCATTCTCCTTCCCCCCACTCTCTGCAACTTAACCAGCCAAGTTATTCAGGCTTCTTCTGTTTCCTCTTGGTCAAGTTAGCTGTGTTTCTGCACAGTGCTTCCATCTGGAATCAAGCTTTCCTGCCTGTGGGTGCTCAGAGCTGCACATGAAATCCCATCACAAATCAGGTTTTGTGCTAAAGCATTAACACTTTCTGATCTCTGTCTCACTGGATTTTAGTTACCTGCTTTGAAGGCTGAGTCATAGTGTAGCATAGAGTCACCCTGGGTAGTGTGGCCAGGTATTTCTGCTCACTTACAAGCTTGGAGCAACCAGAGGAAATTGTACTATCAGTCCTAACTTTGCATTTAATTTTTTTTTTTTAAATCTTTACCTGTTTTCAGGGTCTTGATATGCTTTTCCTTGCATTAACAACACCTCTCAATGCTGCGTCATCAAAAATTTTAAAGTCTGTATCTATGTAATGATAATTCATGAAAACAGTAAACAAGATTGGTCCTAACACTTAGTCTGAAGACCTCTCCTAATTGCTTCTTTCCAAGCTTGTAATGCTCTTTTTTTCAGTAGTGCCTATATGCTATAAACCAGATCCTTATTATACATTCAGTTTTTCTGCAAAGCTCCAGCTAAAAAAATAACATCGTCTGTGCCACTGTGTCAAATGCTGTAGCAAAATGCAAATAGACAGTATCTAGGCTGTTCTCTCTGTGTAGGAAATCATCTTGTCCAAGAAAGCTTAGGAGGACTTTGGTGTGATCTTTCATGTCACATTTTAATCAATTCCCTGTTTAGCACTTGGTCTTTCTTTTAAAAGACATAAGCTAATGTACTAGTACCCCTCCTGAAGTCGTTATGCAGCCAGACTTTCTTTTTTGCCTGTTACACAGATTCCCGAAACTTAGTCACTCAGACCTGTAGAAGCTCCAGGCCTCTTTCATGTTTTAATGCCCAAATTCTACAGTCCATCCAGCTTTACTAATCAATTCCATGAGTTTACCAGACTTTGCCCTTTTGAAATGCAAAGCCTTATTAACAGACTCATTTATCTGTTCCATTTATTTAGGAAGTGTCAGTCCCTGGTCACTTGAGCCAAGGTAATTTTTTGCTGCAGTTGTCAGTTACCAAACCCAAGTCTCAACCAGCATCACTTTTTACTGGTTCTGTGAGATTTTTATTAAGAAATTTGCTGACGTGCTACCACTAGAATTTTCTGTATTCTGTCGCAATTAGTGGCATTTGCTCTTTGATCTGTATTTGAGAGGGCAAAAATTTCCCTGTGTGATACAAACACTACAGAACTTGTCTCTCTAATGGCATTACTGCTGACTTTACCCATAACCAGCACTTTCTAAGCACTTCTTTTACCAGCTTTCCCCAAAGTGATTTTAACTGCAACAAATTCTGCTTTTCGCATGTTAGCCCTTCTGCACATCCTTCTTTGCAGTGTTTCGTATCATTAATGTGCAGTTATTTGCCACCACCTTCACCTTTATCTCTGCCTTTCTGAATAATGCATATGCTTTGAGACCAGTGTTCCAGCCGTGATTGCTATTCTGTTGAGTTACCAGTGCATACCTGTCCTGCCTAGTACCCTGTCAGCTCAGTTCATGCTCTTCCCTTTTTTTGGTACATATATTGTTGTTAAATATTTCTGTACCCCATACCACAGCTTTGTTAAGACCTGCTCCTGACACTCACTGTATTGCCAACTTGGAAGCAGTTCTCATCACAGTTTGAACTTTCTTTTTTCTTATTCCCTGCCATTCTGATCACTGAAATTTCTTTATCCTTTGGCATACCCTCGTGTACCTAGGCTTTCTCCTCTGGTGTTCTACGGGCATGTGGAGATTATTCAAGTCTTTGACTCTGTACCCTTCATTTCTAAGTTCAAAGCTCTGCTTATCAGTTCTGCCAGACTTGCTTCCAGAAGGCTATTTCCACAGTTGCTCAGAGAGAGTCTGTCCTTCAAAAAGGGTCTTCTTTCAGTAAATACATCCCAACGGTCAAACACTGCCAGTCCTTCGGCTATCTGTTGATCTTCCTCAAAGCATTCTTTTTTTGGCCTATTTTTTATTTGCTATAGCATCAAGAAATGCTAGACCCTAGTGCTCTTTTTAAATAAGAAGCAATACTAAAAAAGGAAAATTAAAAAAAATAATAACGGCATCTTCCCCAGATCTCCAGTAACACAGTTCTAAAAGCAAACTCCCACATGCAAGCAGCCGGCTCAGAGAGACAACTGAGATGCAACCAGAACCAGCAGTGAATATTCTGTTCCCCGCTTTCCCCTCCAAGATTTCTTGTATACGCAGAGAGTTTTGCCATTCTTGCTGTGTCAGTCAGAAGCATGAAAACAATTGCCTGTGGACAGAACAATATTAGGGGGGAAAAAAAGTCTTTTTTCTGGTTTATTATTTTGTTCATCAAAACGGTTCCACTGAGGTGGCTCTGTTGGTATTATATTAGTGTAGCTTTGCTGGCAAGCCCTTTCACATGTAGTGAACAAGGTGTAATGGAATAGTAGAGAGCAGGGACGACACTGTCTGTTCTGATTTGAAGGGTGATTCTGTGGGGGTAGCTTTAGGACCACACCACTTTTGGGTAGAAATTAATGCAATGTGAGAAAGGGCATGAACAGACCCTGTAGAATTAAAAAAGGCTGCAGTGGATGCCCTCATGTATGTTCACAGAATGTTCTCAGGAGTCAATGTTTCTGAGCCGTGGGCTCAACACTAGCTCAGCAGCTACTTCTGGCAAACTAACATTTTGATCATGTTAAGCCATAAAAAACCTACCTAGAATATGAATGACTTCATAACAATGGCAAATATGTAAGTAAAACCAGGCTTAAATGTAAGCGAATTTGAAGAAGTAAGGTAGTCACTTGACTTGGGCAGACAAAACGCATCCAAGGTTTTCTTCCCCTCTTCTTTCCTCCCTTCCTTCCTTCCTCCTTCCACACTTTCCTTTTCTCCCTCCCCTCCCCTCCCCTCCCCTCCCCTCCCCTCCCCTCCCCTCTCCTCTCCTCTCCTCTCCTCTCCTCTCCTCTCCTCTCCTCTCCTCTCCTCTCCTCTCCTCTCCTCTCCTCTCCTCTCCTCTCCTCTCCTCTCTCCTCTCCTCTCCTCTCCTCTCTCCTCTCCTCTTCCTTACAAGGCTCATATTTCTGTGGAATGTGAGATGACGTGGCTGATCTAAACTCACAGTGAAATTTGATTGAATTAAGTGCAAAAATGTATTGGCACTACAAACAGCTTTGTATTGTAATGAATTCAGAACTGATGTGTGAATTAGGAAAAAAACATGGTATTTCTGGAACTGCCAGTTCATTTTTTTTAATGCAACTATTCTTGTTAGTTAAAATATCACTTATAGAGTCAAAACAATGTGATTTCGTAGATGATCAGCATCATAAGCACATACTATGAATATTGAATAAAGTTCTCTGAGGAAACAGCCCCCTTCGTAAAAGAATCTCTAGATTATTCCTCTAGATTTAACAGCGAATTAGATGAAAGAAAGTGCTGGCTACCTATTGAAAACAGAGAATTAGAAGTGTGTAGTTTCTATACCTGGTTCAGTTCCTGATTCACTTAGTGAACTTCAGGCAAGTGATTTCAACCCTTTGTCTCCTTTTCAGTATCTGTACAATTGGGAATATGTTAACATTTGTCTGTCCTCCTGGGCCCGCAGAGGGTTTCTTAAGAAATCCACAACACTCTGATGTAGGTGTATGTCGTGGATTAACCCCAGCTGGCAACTCAGCCCCACACAGCTGCTTGCTCACTCCCCCTCACGTGGAGGGATGGGGACGAGAGTCAGAAAGGAATGTAAAACCCAAGGGTTGAGATAAGAACAATTTAATAGGTAAAGCAAAAGCTGCACATGAAGCAAAGCAAGGAATTCATTCACCGCTTCCCACGGGCAGGCAGGTGTTCGGCCATCACCAGGGAAGCCGGGCTCCGTCGCATGTAACGGTTACTTGGGAAGACAAATGCCATAATGCCAAATGTCCCCGTCTTCCTTCTTCTTCCCCCAGCTTATATACTCAGCATGACGTCATATAGTATGGAATACCTCTTTGGACAGTTTGGGTCACCTGCCCTGGCTGTGTCCCCTCCCAATTTTCTGTGCCCCCCAGCCCTCTCGCTGGCAGGGCCCAAGAAACTGAAAAGTCCTCGATTTTGTATAAACATCACCCGGCAACAACTAAACACATCAGTGTGCTATCAACACTGTTCTCACACCAAATCCAAACCACAGCACTGCACCAGCTACTAAGAAGAAAATTAACTCCATCCCAGCTGAAACCAGGACAGTGTAAAGCACAGTTGTTGAATAACTATAATCAACATAGGAATGGACCTGGAAAGTCTTGAAAAAAGTTCACCATTAACCACGTTTCTGTCAACTACCTAATGTACTCAGCAACCACCCTGCATAAAGGTGTTTGAGGAGCATGTTTCAGCCAGGGTGTTGGCTCCCAGGGCTGCAGCTGGAGGGCTGCATGGTCAGCTAGGTGATGTGCTGGTTTTCTCCTGCCTACCTGAAGAGAAGCTCTGGGCAGCTTGTTTCCACCCCATTTCCCCCACTGCTTTCTGCTGCCCACCAGCTGTGTGGTTAGACAGAGTGAACAGCAAAATGTCAAAATGGAGGCTAAGACTTTCTTTAACTTAGAGTTAGACATGCCCCTGCAGCCTGATGGAGTCCATTTCCTAGGGGTGACTCTGAAAGTTTCCAGCTGCAGGATTTCCCTCTTCAACATTTTTCCCTAGATGAAACATAAGCTCTTCATTACTTCTACCTTTAAAGGCCGAGAGGGAGAATCCCAGAAGAAAAAAGTTCCATCTAGCCATATTAAATACAAAGATATCACCTCTGGCTCAGCTTGTCCTCTAGCTGCTAATCACTAGAAGCTAGGAGGGTGTATCGGAGAACCACGGCTGCATTTTTTGGCTCTGTATTTTTCCCTAAACATCTGCTATTAGTCACCATCAGAGGTAAGAGTCTAGAAGGATGTTGGTTTGATCCAGTATGACCATTATTACATTTTGATATTATGTTCTGATAATTTGGCCTTACACGGCCTCAGGAAGCCAAGACATGGTAATGTCTGGGCAAAAGGGCATGGATCAAACATTGCTGTCAAAGCCCATTCCCTAATATTTTGGAATAAGCACATAATAAAAATGATGAAGAATCCACCCTTCAGCTTGGCTGTTTGCAGCAAATATTGTAAGGGTATTAAACTAAACAATGTCTTGTACTCATCTGGCTCTCCAGATGTTTTCTATGACTCTTAGTTTCTATCAATCAGTTAACCACGGTTTTTGCTTTCCTTAGCAACGTATTTCCAAATCACAATCAAAGAAACTAACGGCAAATAATGAAGGCTAGATTGTATTTGGTTGCTGCTAGTTGCTCATGGGAAAGGAAACTGCAAGAAGCACTGCCAATCCTTCACACTGGCAGACCGTCCAGGAATGCTTCCAGCTCCCCTAACTGCCCCCCCAGTGCGGTCCATGCTAGAGGGGCTCTGCAGCACTCATGTCTGACAGGGAGACCCCACGGCTTGGGATGGAGGGACACATGTGACTGGTTGCTATATGGGACAGGAGATATGGAATAATTTATTTCTCTTTCCACTCAGTCCTTCATTACAGCCTCCCCAACTTGCTCGTAGACACAGCAGGCTGCAGTCATTTAGAGTTTAGCAGTGGGTGTTTTCAGCCTGGCTCCGTAAGGAAGCACAGCTCATATAATTGCAGTGTGTGCGTGTGCTTGTGCACATGGCTGTCTAATAACTTTTGTACCCATTGGCCAACTGTAGCTTGAACCTGGCAGAAAGGTAGAGGTTTCAGAGATAATCAGCTTCGTACGTGAAAATAGAAAGCTGAAGATTTTTCTTACTGATGGAAAGGCTGCAGCCCACGCTTGGTTCTCATTTGACACGGAGAGAATCCACCTGGGAGAGAGACTGGATGTATGTGAAGGAAAGCTTCAGTCAGAGCTTACACCTTATTAGATATCAGGGAATCCACTCCGCAGCCTAGGCTTCTCTCCCCTATGGATTCTCCAGTGTCTGATAAGGGCAGAATTCACACCACAGCAAGAGTATAATTCATTTAAAATGTCAGTCAGCCATGAAACTCGAACTCCATTGGAAACTAGGCTTCCGGAATAATTCTGGTATTCATGGAAATACTTGTTCCCTCATACACTGCAAAGCTCCAGGAGGAATTATGGGTGTTTCTCCATTGCTTCCAGTCTCCAAGCTAGTTCTCTTGGAGCGATCTCTGCCCAGCAGTACAGTGGGTCTTTCTAGTGCCTGCTGCCTCTAGAGGTTTCAAGGGGGGAAAGTTATATTTCACTTCTTTCCTCAGAGCCAGGCTCATCAGGCATAACTTGTCTGAAGAACCCGATTCACAAAAGAGCTCCCCATTCCCTTTTAGGCACTGAAAAAACCCCAGAAGGCCAGCTTTCTCAATGGCTTCCTGGCCAGAAAGAATTGCTGGCTGCTGAGCACTTGTGGAAAAATGCTTTATTGAGAAGTGTAAATGAGAATGGAATCTTTCTGAAAATCTGGATCCAACCGGGGACTATCGGCACTTGAAAATTTGGCCCTCATTGCTTTTGAAATACTTAGCTCTTAAATGAGCAAAATCAGAAGTGACTTTTCAAAAGCCTCCTGCCTTCGTTCCCCCTTATTCCCAGGTAGCACTGAAAATACTTGTGGTATTGATGTCAAGCATTATGCTCAAACCAGGAAAAAAAAGACAGAAAAGGACACATTTCAGTTGGCTGAATGCTCAGGTTTCCTCTAGATACTGTTTTAATAAGAGACTCATTAGGAAATTCCCCAATTATTTGTATTGTCTTCCCATGTTAAAAGACAGAATGTTATTTCTTAATTTCAATATTATTATTGAATAGGGATAGCTACTCCCCCTAGAACGAACAGATTATTCTGGTCCACTCGGGGATCAGCATTATTTCTGGCTGCTACATTTCCCTGGGAATGAATACTAATATCATGACAGGTATTTGACAGTGGTATTAAAAAAAAAAAAGAAAAAAAAGAAGAGAGACATATCAAGTCATTCGATTAGTGATAAAAAGGAAGCCAGAGATCAGCACATGGGGACACATGCAAGCTCTCTCATCAGAGAGAATCCCATGTAAAATGGGACAATTCTGATGCCTGATCTTGGCAAATTTAAGTCAGTGCTGATTTGCCACCGATCTGAATGCGAGCAGGGCCCAGTGACAAAGAAAGCAAAATTTATTTCCCATGTAGCTATGCATTGTTGTTTGACTTCAATAGATGTTGCAAATACATGCTGGGAGTTAGACTCTGGCTCTGTTAAGTCAGGGTTGCAGGAGATTGCACTGAGATTGTAGGCAGGACAGATCAGATATTACACGAGCAAGAAGGAAATACAAACCTCATAGAATTAACATATATTGTCACATTCTATTAAGGTTTTCTGTAGGGCTAGATCAGATTAAGTGCATTGAATCCCAGTCATCTTACAGCATATGAAAATATTGTCATGGATAGAATTTTTCATTAGTGAATAAAATGCAGAATAATGAACAGTAGACAAAAAAGAGAGAAGATGTAAAGCCAATCAAAGGAAGGGCAGATGTTTAAAAAGTCTTTTGCTATTCAGGATTGTGATCCAACAAAAGCAATTATGTTTCTGCTTTCTCAATTTCAAAACAGCAGAAAAGAGCTTTGAGGTTTTTCCAGTGCTTATGGCCTATCTCCACACCGTTAACTGAACAGAAGGTAACATAATACCAAACATAGCCAAAGGCAACTGATTCCATGCAAAGCTTATAATTTGGGACATCCAGTGAGTTAAAGGGGATCGTAATCAAAGAGATATATATTTTTTCAAAAATTGCCAAAGAAATCTATAAGAAGCCTAATTAAATTCTTTTATAAATCTGGGAGAGGAATCATAAAAGGAAAACTAAATCAGTGCCTACAGGTGGAAATTACACTTGGTAACTGCCCTCTGAACACATGAAAACGATAATGTGTGGAATTTTGTGGAGATATGCCTGGCATGTGGCTGCAGAAAAGCAATGGCCTCTCTTGGCAAAGTACTGAATATTATTGTTGCCCCAAAATTTATTGTGCTATTTTTGAATGGATAAATATCAGAGATGTGATTATAAATACAGTCCACCACACTCCTCTCCCAATCACGCACCTAAACAAAAGTCAGTGAGGCTGAATATGGGAATATTCAGTGAATGCAACATATGTATGGCCCAAAATGTAATAGAATGGAGAGGAATGTCACAGAATAGAGGGGGAAAAGATTCAATGCCAGTCATTCTACATTGTGAGAGAAACACTTCCCTAATAATACAGTATAGTCTTCCTGTATTACCTGATGCACAAGGCCTGATGTGAAGAGATGCTACTTGCTACTCAGAGTGCATGTGCTGTGGCGTAATAAAAATGGAGGTTACATTCTGCTCTTGGTAGTAGTCATACAACTTATTAACACTGTGTTGTTGGAATGGGTCTGCAGTCAGACAGAAGGATGCGCAGCCATAGAATAGGAAGCTGTTGAAGTTGGTGGAATTTTTGCCAGGGACTTCAGCGGGGTTCAGATTTTGCCCACACAGTTCGTCTTCTCTTTCTCTGACTCCTGTTGTCCTGTGCTATTCAGACAACACAGGATGCTTCCTCGTTGCTTGGCTCCCCCACAGAAGGAGCAGGAAGCATAAAGACTCATTTGTATAGGTAAGCAGGAAGAATTTCTTCAAGACACTATGAGATCAACCTGGGCATGATCCTGAACTGTCTTCTATGTGTGTAAAATGCAGTTTAGTCAGAATGTAGGTGCATACTGAGGGTCACACAAAAAATTCTGCCAGTCTTGATTAGGTGTCTCCCAGCATATATGTTGCTGGGTGGGACTTCCTTAGGTGCCCATACAGTCCTACTGTATATCTCCAGCTACTCCTACCCACACCAGCTCAGGTCAAAAGGAATGGAGCCTTCCTGCAGGGGCAGGAGCTGGGGCCTCTTTTCTCCTGCAGCAGGGAGTGCTATGGTACAGTGAAGGCTGGAACAGCGCCTGAGGGTTCAGGAGAACAAGGCTTTTGGTCCTGTCAGGGAAATAAAGAGGCAGAGGTACCAGGATGCAGCCTTCTGCCTCATTTTCCTGGGCTCTGTCTGAAGCAAAGCAGTGCTATTACTTTTTTTGTTTGTTTGGTCTGGTTTGGGGTTTTGATTTTTTTTTTTCTTTTTTTTTTTTTTTTTTCCAGCAGGAGGCAGAAAAAAAGCAACAGCCTGCTTGTCTTACATCTTGAATTGGCCCTGCTACACAGCTACATAACTGAATCATTCCCATTTCCTTTCACAAGCTGCACCCTCCCTAACTCATACCCTGTTGGGTCCGAATCAGTGAGGTTTGCCCCAAACAGAACGTAGGACTGCTCTGGCTTTTGACAGCAATTGAGAGCCCCCCTGCTTCCTTTCTGGGACACATGGTGCTAACTAGAAGCTTTGAACATGAAGCTGTGTAGTTGCATTAGCTCAGGATCAGCTTACAGTAAAGCAGTTCCCCAGCTGGCTTGGAAAAAGGACAAAACAGGGTCACCTCTGTCTGCAAAAGACCATGTCAGCACCGTCTACTGTGGTCTTAGTTTCAGCATTCTCAGCCACTTCCTTTCAAAGGCGACAACTGCTGTCTACCTTTTGTGCAATTGCCTGAGAGCCAGAACACTATTGGAAATAAAAGTTTTCAGTTCTCTTTAACCTAAGGTATGGGTTTGAAGGTCTCTTAAGGAGATTTTCATTGAGAGAGAAGAGGTAGTAGGGGAGAGGACCACATCATACTTCACACTGAAGTGAGCCACAGTGCAGCTGAGAAGTCAGGAGTTGCAGAGCTAAATAGAGCAAAGGCGAGGCACTGCTTTTGCATTGCATGTAGACAGGTATAGACTGAAAACTAGGGTTCAGAGCTTCCCATTCTCAGTGGGAATACTCATTACCTGCACCACTCACAGCACTCCTTTCTACTCCCTCTGGCTCTATGAGCTGTGCCTTCTGGGCTGCACAGTGACCTAGCTAATAGAAAGAAAACAGAAGCACTCTCTCATCACTATTCCCACTCTCACCTAAATCCTTCTGATGAGACCCGCTTCTCTACGTTACTGTAGAGTTTGCTGAGATAGGGCTGGAGTCCCACTTCTGGGGCACATATTCAACAGGCTATTAGCTAAAAGCAGTTATCACCACGAGCCCTGTCCCGAAGGAGAGCAGAGATGAGCCACCTGTCTCCAAATATGCGACTAAGCTAAACACAGGGCAGCTCAGTTCAGAAGCTGTCATTCAAAAACACAGTTAACTGCAGCTCTAGTGGGAAGAAAAATTCTCGTCATTGGGATTTCCTGTTAGCTTTGGTGGCACACATCTTGTGCCCATTCTTAGGGTATGTTTCAATTGATGAGTATGGACAGACACATCCGTGTCATCTGTGATACAGGCCAAATGGATATATGGCATTCTGGTCCAGGCGATAAGGCCTGTTAGCTTAGGTCCACTGCTGTAGCTGTATGGGTACATGCAGCTGTGGGACTGGAGCTGGGTCACCACACATGACAGGAGCAGACGTGTGTCTCACTGTACTCATCTTCACATGGCTACTTTCTAAGTGCTAGCTTTCCTCAGTCAAATTTAAACTTTAACTTCCTGCATGTTGCCTATACCTTATCCCAAGCCTGTGACCTAACTCAAATTCACTCAGTGCTGTCTCTAAAGCCAGAATGCACACGCTCTCTAGTTTGGATCTTCAAACTGCTGGGCCAGTGGAGAGGCAGTCTGTGCGGACGCATTCAAGCTCTATCGAGGGCCAGCTGTTAGCACAAAGTGAGAGCGGTGGCTTAGACTGACCTTTGCCTGGGTTATAATGGGCAATTATAATAGCCATTTAACTGGTGTTCTGCTTCCTTGAAAGCCAGGCTGTCTGATGACATGAAGTGAGAGGTCGGAGTATGCGTCAGGGAACCTGCTGCTCTTCCCAGGATCAGCAGTCATTCCCCCAGTTACCCAGTGACAGCAGTGTCCAAGTATGGCTCTCTGACACGTTTCACTGCTTCTCCTCCCCTCATAGCTGGAGCAGCCCTGGGGACCTGTTCTGCTTTCTCTCCCTTTGGGCAACAGAGCTGTATTCTGGGACACTGGCAAGGCACCTCTCGGTCTGTCCCATGCACGGTGTGGTACGCTGTCACATGCCGAATGTGCCAGTTGCACAGAAGGTCTGGCTGAGAGAAAGAAGTAAATACCTGAATGGTAGTGTTAAACGATACAAAGAAACAGCATGTCAAGGCTCCCCCTCAGCATGTCGTCACCACCTCATTGCTGAGATACGTTGTGTGGAATCTGCCCCTGCTTCACTCCAGGGAAACGTGCACCCCACTTCCCTGCCAGCCTGCCTGACTGCATGCTGAGAAGGGGACATGCTCCTACTGTCAAGTGGCAGTGTAACAAGCAGCACAAGCTGAGAAGTGGTTTTAAAAGCCATCCTTTACTACCTTTCAGCTAATAGTTTGGTGCTTTTGAGTGTAGATACCTGCCAGGGTACGTGCTGTTTTGATCACAGCGCCAGGAGGGTCCAAAGCTCATCAGGACAAATCCATAGGCAAACATCCAGTGTACACAGAGCTTTAGGTGTCTTGCTCAGCACTATGAATTTTGATTCAAGAGCTAAGCATTCTATGTATCACATAGTTGGCATGACAGCACTGAGGGCTACTATTAGACAAGCTCTTCTAACTTCTGCTGATCAGGGTTAAGATATGGACGCACTCAGCCATGTCCAGAAGTTTGCCTCTTTGCCCCCTTTCCCCAGAGGTTACTGCCCGATCAGTATTGCAATTTAACTCTTTGTCTGATTGCTCCTTGACAGTGACTTCCATAAAGTGATGCAGGTTAAAAGAGAGTGCTTTTGGAGCTGGTTTCATCTGCACAGCTTCTTGGAGTATCCCAGCCAATTTGTAAAAGGAGCACTGGGTGCAGTTCAGAGGGACGTGAAGAGCTGCAAGGGAGCCCATTGTAGCTTTCTGTTTCTGGGATTCATGCCACTTTAATCGATGAGCTATTGCCCCCATGAGGGTCTTGGAAAGGAAGAGGGAAAATGCAGAAATACCTCAATTGCACCCCTACTCTGCCCCCACTAGGCTCCTCTAAACGGGTTCTGTGGGAACAGATGGCATAGGAATTGGCTCTGTCAGCTCTGTACAAGCTAGGAACTCCCTCGTGCCAAGGGAATCCTCGAATGGGGAGATTCGGCAGCTCTCCAGCTCTTCTGAAGTTGGTCAAAATGATTTAAGAATCTGTCCCGTTGCGGCCTCATTTCCTCTGTAAATCAGCTCAAATACAGGGGACGATGGAGTGGTGAGAAGATAGAGAATAAAATTTCAAAGAAGATCAAAATATGCCATTTTAGCTTTTGTATGTATAAACATGCATAATATGACATTTTGTTTAGACAGTTATTTAAAAAGAAACTTACAATCTCGTTAATTAAAATGAATGCAAAGGAATAGGCTATAAATATGAACACAGGAAGGTAGGAGTTGACAGCACACAGCCTTCCAGACAATCTTTTTTCAGTTGTTATGGAGTATAATAAAATTTTGTTTTCCTTTGCAATTTTTCCATAATGTTTATGTTTGTTTTAGGTAACAGATTAACTGTAGGTGACTTTTTTTTTTTTTCATATATCATGTCATGTGTCAGAAGCCTCATTTTACAGCTAGCATGGGAACAGTGAGTGAAATTATAGGAGGCAAAAGAAAGAGAGAGCGAGATGGCCATGTGGGAGACCATACCTGAACTGTGGATGTGGTACTGTCTACACTTACACTGCCGCTGTTATTAAAACATTGCTGGCATCGAGTCTCATTACCTTACCTTACCTCTGCTGTTTCCCCACTGCCTGCTTCGCTTTGCCTCTGCTGTCTGCCCACCTAACTCGTGAAATGCTAAACGAGTTTTGATATTTACCTGTTTATGATTAAATTGCAAAATGATCTGCTTAGTTCTGTTCTAAATTAAGGTCTGCATTAAATGTCATAGCATTTATCTTTCATAAAACGAGACAGCAAGGACACTAATTTCCCAGGTACTCAATCACTGCCCTGTGCCACTGGAGAGTGGCTCGGGGAGGAGCATGCCCGCTGTTCACAGCTCGCTGACAGCGCCGAGGCAGAATCATAAATGTCGATTAATCATTAAAAGCTGTTACCAGCCTGTATTGAACCGCTCTGGCGCAAAATGTTAATCAGCCCCACATCGATACCATAAATTCCTGCAAATTGGAGCGGTCGATAGCGCTGAGGCCTGGCGGATCGATGGGAGGGCGCAAGGCCTCTCCGCTGGGCCCCGCCAACATGGCCGCCGGGCGGCCACCACGCCCCTCCCGGCAGGCCCCACGCCCCGCTGTTGCCACGGTGATGGCATGTCGCCCCCGGCCAGGCCTGCTGGGGCTGAGGCAGGGGCCGATGCATCACTGGCTTTGATGGGTCTGTCAATAACACTTAGCAGGGGACGGGGCCCTCCCCAGCGCATTGGGGCGATTTAATCACTCGAGGCACTGTGTGCCGCTGCATATGTGCGGGGCTAAGCAGGGCCAGGGGTAGCTGCTGACCAGGGATGGGACGGGGCAGCCGGCGCCGTGTGCCATTAACCCGGCTGCTGCTGCGGGAGGAGTCACCCGGTGCTCCGCGGGTTAGGAAACTGTTCTCTGCCGAGCTGTAATATGTCACTCATGAACGGCTGCGGAGTTGTTCATTAAACCCCCTGAGCCCCAGGACAGTGTTTTGCTGCCGTCTCTGGTGTGCTGCTGCTGGGCACCCATAAAATGGCACCGCTGTGCCTGGGGCGCGTGGAGGTGTGGGGAGAGGGGAAGGTCGCTTCTGCTTTGGCACCAGCCTCATGCTTTTTCCCACGTAACTGTCACCCCTGAGAAAGCATGAGCAGTGCGAGCCAGTTGCCCTTGCAAACGAGACGCTTTCAGCCTTTCGCAAATCACCCTATATGTTTGGGTACTGGTTGCAGTGAGGCCTCAGGTTACGTCCTTGCCACCCTAATCCCTGGGGGCATGGTGCCGTCCCGCCTTCCCACCCAGATGTGCAGACCAGACTGGGGTGAGTGGAAGAGCCTGCGGCAGAGAAGCGAGCGCAGCGGGAAGGACCGTGTCCCGAGCAGGAAGAAGGACTCGGTCCGCCGAGGCCACCCCTGCAGTGCACCTGCTGCCTTCTGCTGCTGCTTCCCCCAGGAGGGCAGAGATCCCTGCCTCCCATCCGCAAGGCTGCTGAAGCCTCAGCTGAGCCCAATCCATTTATCTCCTGTTACTGTTATTAAATCTGACCTGCAGTGGGGGAAAAATAGTATTTTTAGGATTGCAGGATATTAAGAAAGCCTCTTTAGAGATGAAAGAAATGCCAGGTACCGTTACTCTAGGGAAGGATTGTGTTTCACTAGTTTCATTGTCATTTAACGTAGAACATAAAGGTTAATACTGAATAAAATAATACCCATGTTGATTATTTTAATAGTCTCAAAGTATAACTTTTTCCCTGGACTGCAGTTATCTAATCCATGTGCTGTACATGCACCGGCAGTATTTTGTACTTCTTCACGGCGCTGATATGATGGTTCCATTAACCATTATGATGGTTCAGTGCTGAGAAGCTATTGTGTGTATCTCTAACACAATCGCTCCATACTCTATGGGAAATGGAAAATACATGGATCCACAGACATGCTAATTCCCAAGATTTGTACATTTTTAAAGATTAATAAAAAAGTCCATCTTATTATTATCTGAGTCATAGGAAACATCAAAATAAATTAGGAATCCTACTGCAAAGAAATCCCCTATTCAACACATTGAGACAGGATGATGTTATGAGTGTTCAGACAAAGGTAATACAGTGCCTCTATTTAATTGCCCTGACACCTTGCTCAGTTCCTCCAGCTATACTCTGAGAACTAAAAAAAACCCCTCTCATTGTTATTAATTGTATTCCTTTTTAAATGTAATGTCATATCGCTGCAGGCTGAGCTAATGAAACATACCCATATTACTAAAATAGGCATATTTCTTTTTGTACAACACATTCTATCAAAACTGTCTGCTAAAGACATTGTGTTAAAGACCTTTCATAGAGCAATATAAAGAATATCTCAGCTACTCCAACATTTCTATTACATGATTATTAAAATGCCCAGGAGGACTAAACAATATAGTGTGGATCCAGTTATCATATAAGACTTTAGAAATATTGTTAATTCCTGCCACTGATTTATGTTAATACTAATGCTAGATTACATGCTATGGCTACTAAACAGCCACTGCATACCAATTCACACAAAGACAGTCTCACTCCTCTCTATGGGAGCTGTACTCTTCTGTTATAATGAGAATCTGAATTATTTATCTCTCTTTATCCTACAGTAGTTCACTTGACCACAATCACTTTTTTCCCCCCGTTTCTACCGTACATCAATGCATGTAAACATGACACAATAACAACAGCTATCTTTACCTATTTCAGCCAGTTTAAGTCATATGAGATCAGTCAGAGGATGGAAGCAAAAGTATTGCACAGTGCTGAGCAGGAGGTGGGTATGAGGTTGCCTAAATGCTAAAATGACAGCCCTGCCCCAAGATGTCTTCAGTACATTTAAGTACAGGTCCAGTGTAAATCACAAACTGAGCAATACAGAAGCCTCCCTTGCTGATGGTTTCTGCTGATGGCAGCTTATCTCAGGTGCCCGCTGCTTTTTGTAGCTCTAGCTGGGTGCAAACAGCTCCTCCACAGCATGTGCGCAGACTCCACTATCTCTGAATGGGACTCCAGGCAAAACCAGCGGTGTGAGTAGGATCAACTGCTGGTCCATTTTGGATGTTCGTGTAAGAAAGCAGTGTACGGTTCCATCTTCTTCCTAATTGAGAGCAGGGATGCGGCCAGAGCTCTTCTATTTGAGAGGTGAGTACTGCATCCACGATGTTATAGAGCAGCCTGTGGCACGTCTGTGAAACTATTTTTAACTGTCTATAACACCTGTTCTGCAGTCATTAGTGCTGGGTTTATACATCATTTGTAAGAATGCATTTTGCCCCCTTCACACATGGCACATATACATTTTAATTGAATTCCATGTCTGATTATTTGTATGCTGCAGCCTCACCGCCTGCTGTCTCACTCTGCACTTTGGCTGGCCTTGGCTTACGGGGAGGGTAGGAACGCAGCCCTGCTGAAGTAGCTCTGATGATCCTTCTGAAGAAGGTTGGTTGTCCTCTTTTCACAATAAAGAAACTCACACTACATCTAGGACACTAATTCAGCAGTAGGATACAAAGTGTATCTCACTGTTGCTTCCATGCCTTTTGCAAGCAGCAGTGAAAAGGAGGATGCTGTTGGTCACGGCAGCTGTCCTACAGGTGTAAATGTGGAGGCATGCAGGTTCCCACTGCGTACTGCTCTGTGACCTAGACTCCAAGCAGAGTTAGAAATTGCAACTGCACGTGTTGCTTGCCATAAGAAGTTGCAGACTGCCATTTTACCTGGTGGCAGCACAGGTATGGACCTGATCCAGGCTGCTAAGGACCTGTGATAGCAACAGAGGAGCATGCTGTAAATGAAGGATGATCAGCTATGGAAAGAAGAAAGATAGCATTCGTGGAAATCTGAGCCACATCTTGGCTGGTGAGCAAGGTGACTATCATGATTCTCAGGAAATGCTGAGGAAAGGATTGTAGAGGTTTTTTGGAAACTGACAACCCAAATTACATTTGCTAGACAATTTGAAGATGAAAAACAGAAAGACTGCCCGCAAAGTGCCATGTGCCATTTGGAAGATTCTTGTGTGGTGCTGCCTGTAGGTACTAGGTGCACAAAGCTTGGACTCTGTCAGGGCTGTTAGAGGATTATATTACCATTTTTTGTATTCTTGACCTCTCAGTTACCTATCAGTTGGAAGGCATATGTTTCCACTGTGCTTTTAGCTGTTGCTGTTCACTGTTTTGTTTCCCTGCCATTGCTACCAGCTGATAGGACATACCATGCCAAGTTTTTCCACAGCCCTTGCTTGTCCAAGGCTCTGCAGGTAACTCAGTTTGTCCTGGCAACTAAACCTATCAAGGTCAACAGAACCATTATGCTATCCACTATTCACCTTACTTTAGTGATCCTTCACTGCCAATTTCAGCTACCATCTAGAGCACTTCAGTTTTCACCAGAAAAAAACCTGTGGAGTGGAAATAGAAATGTGGGGTTTTTTTTTCCATCCGCCTGCCCCCTTTTTTTTACGAGCAATGTGGTGAACTTTCTCTGTCAGGCTTGAGACCACATTCTGTACAATGCCAGCAAGGCCAAGGGGGAATAGATGGGAGAAGTTTGGAGGAGGAGGCTGAGGTGGAGTCAAACACTGTGAAAACACAGTCATTTACCCATCAGATCCAACCGAGCCAAATTGTAATGGATGTTCTTCCCACCTGTTCTGTGCAGAGGCCCTGACCACAGCTGGAGATGCTGAGGTGCTATATGCTTGTTGCTTTGGAAGTCGCAAACCCTCATTATATGCAAGTCTTGATCCCAGTGTCTACTTTCTTCGGCTTGTCCTTGCCCTTGCTGGCTCCTGCTCACCTACACCTGCAACAAGCAGATGCCACTATGCGATTATCCTAGAAAGGCAATGGGAGAAGAGATCCTGAAAATGGAAAAGTGCAGGGCTTTGTTGTGAGAAGTGACCAGTGAAAAAAAGAGAAAGGGAAGGGGAAGGGGAAGGGGAAGGGGAAGGGAAGGGAAGGGAAGGGAAGGGAAGGGGAAGGGAAGGGAAGGGAAGGGAAGGGAAGGGAAGGGAAGGGAAGGGAAGGGAAGGGAAGGGAAGGGAAGGGAAGGGAAGGGAAGGGAAGGGAAGGGAAGGGAAGGGAAGGGAAGGGAAGGGAAGGGAAGGGAAGGGAAGGGAAGGGAAGGGAAAGCCTGGCAAGAATCCCTTTAAAGGGATTGATTAGGCAGAATCATTTGTAAGTAAATGTGACTATGTGGGGTTTTGAAACCACAGGGGTTGGGTATGTGTGTGTTATTAAAAGCCAGGGTCATTGTGAGGACTTGAATCTCAACAGGAACTTTTGTGCTGAGCTCTGAAATGCTTCCTTCACTGGAAAGAAGAGATGTGCATGGGGCCTTTGCTGCTGAACAACAGGAGAGAGGACCTTAGAGTCCAGCTGTGGAATCTGAAGCTGGAGACACTGTTGGACTCTGCTGCTCACCTGCACTAGCTCCATCTTCACTTCTCCCTGCATCTGGTTTGCTTTGCACACATCTGCTTGGCAAGCTAGGGATGTCTGCTGGCTGATGACATGCAGACTCCTGAGGCTGGAGGGGAGGGGAGCCGGACAGCCCTGACAGGGGTGAGGAAATGAGCAAGGAGGGAGAAGCAGAAATGGCCCAGAAACAATGCGGACGCCCCAGGGCCTGTGTGCGTGGGGGGACCTTGGAAGTGGTGCTCACCATGTACTCTGACAACCTCTGGTCTAAAGAGGCAATCACATTGAATGGTGTGACACTAACCCATCACACCTGGCCCACAAAAACTCTCTTTCACTCAACCAAGGAAGCCCTGCACTATTCAGTGATGTTATTGATATGGTGCCTCATGGTGAACGTTCTGAGTTCCAATTAATTGTTATAATTAGTCAAGTTCAGTAAAATACCCCAAAGATAGTATTTTAATTCAGGAAAACAGAAGGTCATATTTTATGTGGTATAAATTAGACAAACTCCAAACCCTTCAATGTTGCTGTATTAATTTCTATTATCTGACATACTGGTTTTGGTTACACTGGTTACAGTATCAAATCATGTTTCTTTAGAGGAGCAGTAGTCTAAAGACAGACTTCAACCTTCATTAAGGTCTAAACCTAGACTAATTTTACTGAGTTTGAAGGAGTTACACCAGATTTACCGTGTAAGAAACGAGGTCAGAATCACATTGTAAAGCATTTAGCATCTATCAGAGTTGATGAGGGCTTACCTTGTAATATTTGGTAACACTGGTATTTTAGTCAGATAGGGAAATGCACTCTCAGAGTCCAATTTAACAAAGTCTAATTTCAAAAACTGAAGCCCAGTTCTCCTAATCTGAGTGACTTTAGATACACATGGGAATATCAAAACATGATTGCCCTGAAACTCAATCTTCTTCTTTTTAATTAAAGAAAGAATCCTATCTTAGTCACCTGAGAATCTGAAAGATACTCTAAGTCTTTGACACTCAGAGCAACTTTTAACAGATAAATTATGAAGGCAAGAGACAAAAGCTACCATCGATAGTAAAAGTAAATTTAAAATAAAACCAAAGATGCTCTAATAATAATAATAAAAAAGAGCTAATCAATCCTGATCTACAAATCCTTCCTTCAAGCCAAAAATAAACCTACTGCAGGAATTAATTTAAGTTATAAAAAGTCACGACTAGATCTTCAACTAACATAAATCAACAGAGCTCCACTGATTTCAATGGAGCTCTACTAAAATAGTTAGATGAGAATCTGACCCTCAATTGCTTTGTAATTGTGTTCCCTAATTAACAAACAAAATATAATTTTTAAATTAACATAGAATCATAGAATAGAATCACAGAATGGTTTGGATTGGGAGGGACCTTTAAAGATCATCTATTCCAACCCCCTGCAATGATCAGGGACACCTTCCACTACATCAGGTTGCTCAGAGCCCTGTCCAGCCTGGCCTTGAATGTTTCCAGGGATGGGGCATCTACCACCTCTCTGGGCAACTTGTTCCTGTATCTCACCACCCTCATAATGAAAAATATCTTCCTTATTTCTAGCCTGAATCTACCCTCCTTGAGATTAAAGCCATTACCCTTTGTCCTATCGCTACAGGCCCTATTAAAAAGTCTGTCACAATCTTTTGTATAAGCCCCCTTTAAGTACTGAAAGGCTGCAATAAGGTCTCCCTGCAGCCTTCTCTTTCCCAGGCTGAACAACCCTAACTCTCTCAGGCTCTCTCCACAGGAGAGGTGTTCCATCCCTCAGATCATCTTTGTGGCCCTCCTCTGGACCCACTCCAACAGGTCCATGTCTCTCCTGTGCCAAGGACCCCAGAGCTGGATGCAGCACTGCAGGTGGGGTCTCACCGGACCAGAGCAGAGGGGCAGAATCACCTCCCTCGGCCTGCTGGCCACGCTGCTTTTGATGCAGCCCAGGACGTGATTGGCTTTCTGGGCTGTGATCACATATTGCTGGCTCATGCCCAGCTTTTCATCCACCAAACATCTGTCTGAAGCCCTCACTGTTCCTCAATCATAACCTGATGTTTCTTTTGTAACAGACCTCCCAATTTCTCTGTTTTAGCTGGTTTAGTTGTTTTTTGTTGTTTAGAAGGACAAATGTCTAAGAAATCACTTTTTTTTAAATCAAGTTGTGCAACCTTGATAAAGTACGTGTCTTACTATACACAGTGCTACCTACCTTCCTTGAAGGAAGAACTGGACAATGCTAAAGGATTAATCTCTTTTTGGCATTTCTCCAATGTCATTCAGGCTATCACACACAGGAGTGCACATGCAGTCACATGCCCTATATTGCTTGACAAGCTTTTGCTGGAGTTTTACTGAGTGCATCTTCCTTTTTTGCTTTTAAGGTGTGCTCATCCCTGACAATGCTGTATCAAAAAAGTAGAAGCAGAATATGACTGAGCTAAACAGATCACCACACCAAAACTCCTCCAATCCCTGCAGGCAAAAGCTGAGGAAGCAGTGCAAACTCTGGGCTGAGGCCATGAGTGCTCTGCAGAGACTTGTGCTTCCATGGGGCAATGACTTGTGTTGACCACAGTTCCTCAAGTGGTCCTTCATTGCCAGGACTGGTGTCCTGGGCAGCGCTGGCACAGCTGCTTGCATGGCCAAGCAGTGAACCAGGTGAGGAAAGCAAGATCTGCTTTTCCCACCAGATTGATTTCCTGAGCTGTACTTCATGGCCACATAAACACCTGGCTAAGCAAAGCATTGCGGTGATGTGGAGCTGGAAGTGAGTAGTCAAGGGGCTAGAGGGTCAAGAGCTACCTAAGGCCATCTAAATAACACCAAATTTGTCACCAAATATGAAGCCACACAATCTGCTACACAATCTGCCACACCATACCATGCTAAACTTTCAAGAGCAGTTCTACAGCCTGAATTACAGACCAGAAGCAAACAGGAAGCGCAGACAAATGGTGGAGCTCTGGTATCCTGTGCCAAACCAATTAAGCAGTCAGGCCCACTGGTAAAATTGTCTGGAAAGAAAACAGCTTTGTGCCCTTCCTGAGCACGGCACAAAGAGAACTGGGTATACTGCAGGGCTGGAAGGAGACCCAAGCCAGCACATTGCAGCGTGCTGGCTACACTGATTTCTGTCCCCTTGGTCTCCTTGGCTTTACAGCTGTAGAGGTCCCTGAATCACTTCCTAATAACTTTCTACTGAATGCTACAGAAACGAAACCTATGCAGTTTTTCTCTTGGTGATAGTGAAGCTTTTAAAACTTGGGCATCCAGAAATACAATTCTATTTTGTGCTGTGTTCTTTTCTGCTTGCAAGTGTGGTTTATGGTCATAGCAATGGTAGGAGAAGGATAGAACGTCCCTTATCTATTAACCACCAGCCTGCCATTATGAACATTAAATGGCTTCCTGACTGCTTCAAAATAAAAAGCACCAGCAAATATTTAATGCTGTACAATAATTAGAAAAGTCTGGAATTGTCTCTTATTCATTAACCTTAATCATATCAACCTGTTCACATACATTAGCGTACCAAATGCCAAAAGCCTGCTGGGAACCCATCCCTTTGCCAGCTGGTATGTACTGTATTTGACCAGGACTTATTTTCGTATGGGAAGCAATGAAAGAACATCCACAGTGGTTTGACAAAAAACATGGAAACCAGCAAACACATCTGGAAGTCTCTGAGAACAAGCACACACACTGTGCGTTCATTTATTTTCCCACAAACAGGGAGATAGACAAGAGGATGTAGCCTGTGAAAGCCATGCTTATCTAGGACAGTATCATTGGGGCATCGTATTATATTACTGCAGAGAAAGCACATGTACTTCCAGTTTTCACCAGGGAGAGCAGCTGTTAGTCTGAATGCACGGAGTGAGCCACATAGATTGACAAGGAATTTTGTTACCAAATGTTCATCACCCCTTGAAGAAGTTATGTGCTTTGCTGCACAGTGGTATAATTTTTTTTTCCACAGAAAGTGGAAAAAAATTCAGTATCGTGGAGGAGCAGATCAGCAAGCAAGGAGCCCAGAGTTGTGCCCACAGATGGCCTCTGCACCCCTGATGGGGGAGAGGGAAAGGGGCCACGTTATTGCTGCCTGGCTCTGTACCCGTGCTCTGAGCCACATGGGTGCTATTACCCTGCTGCATGCCTTCCCTTCCCACAGCTGAATCAATTTGTGAACTGAAAATGGAGTAAATTCTACATTAGAAACTTTGTCATAAGACACAGCATTGGTAAAAGACAAGTGGCATGCCACATAATTTTATCACTGCATTTCAGTCTAAGGTTAAATTTAAACACATGTACTTAAATTTTCTCACTCTCACCCTTCTGGTCTTGCCTTTTCTAGCCTGGCCTGCCGGTTTTGCTCTTGACCAATATGCCAGCAGCTATTTCCCTTCGATTGCTGCTTTTTCCCTGGTTAGGTGAAGTGAGGTCTCTCTTAGCGCTGAATTCTGCACTAAATAAAACTCTGTCTTTTCAATAATGAATCTTTCACATTGTCTCAGGGGCCACGCACGCAATTAAGAACAATATGAAATTTAATTAACACAGGATAATAATAAGGGTATGAATGTCACAGCGAACTCTGAGTGAATACAGACCCCGACAGTAAATGGTTTGGGAACTGGAGTGAAAGCCAGCTGCTAACACTCAGGTCCCAGACACCCAAGTGGCATTTCAACACCTGACCTCAAGTATCAACATACTGGAAAGGAAGAAAAGATGACTACCAAGCAATTAGAACCCAAAGGCTGCAGATCTTTATAAGGTAATGCTAAAACAGGGAGTTATACCCACAGGTGGTGATGGAGGAAGTGGAGTCCAGGCACTGAGTGCTCTGAATGCCTGCAGCCTGCCTGAGGCACCACCTGTGGGGGCACCACAGGTCACATCCAAGGAACACTGCTCAAAGGGTGCTCCTGTACTAGTCACTATGATGGTAACAGGCATGTCCTTTAAACTGCAAAATTCACTTCTGGTCACATAAGGTGTTATCTATCTTGCCAGTCTATCCTATGGATGTCTGTATCCAGACCGTACCCTGCAGTCCTGAAGCACCCCCAGACATTGTTTAGGAACCCCAAAGAGTACACATTAAATAGCATCACAAGTACGATTTGTATTATCAAAACAAACAGGCTACTACAAAATAAAAAAGTAGTGGAGCACAGAAAGGAAAAAAATGACTGACTGCAACCTGTGTTTCCATTAGGGGAAAACACTCACTTGCTGAGATTTAGATAAATCTTCGTTACAAAATCCAAGTACAAAGGTAGACATCTGAAATGTGGTTAAAGTATTTCCATCCCCTTGCTTCTCCTGCCTTTTCCCCTCTCCCCAAGGAGCCAGCACAGCTCTGGCAGTTCACACTGGCTGAGAAATGGGCTTCTATTCCTTAGACTGCAGTCATGTGCATGCGTCTCCTCATTTAAGCTCTTCCATTCTGTTTCTCTCAGAGGCTGAGAAATCTGCTTTTGGGGAGAAAAAAAAAAAGTGGGGAAGCTCATTAGCAATTTGTTTAGAATTTGAATGTCAGCGTAGTCACTTACATCTAAGTGACTGAAAAATATATGCGAGTCCTCTGACTTTCAGCAAGAAATCCAGCGTTCTAACATCAGAATGAACAATATAATTACTGTGTGTATAAAGACATATTGGTCTTCGTATAATGAGGTATTCAAATCTGCTCTACTTGAATCAGATCACAGAGATATATTAAACACACATGGCGAAAGAATTCAGTGTAAGGGTAACCATGTGTTCTGCCAAGTCTTTCTATGCATGAATGGGCTGCCAGGGCACCATAGGCTACAGACAAAGTACAGGAGAGCTGTGTTCAGAGGTAGGGAAATGAGGTTGCAAAGGTATTTCCTCTTCATTCCCTCGAACATGCGAGTGTCTCCCATTCCTCTTCCTCTTTCACAGGCTGGTGCACCTCAGAAGCAATTCCACCAGAATTTACTGTAACATTACTGTATCATGGTTTCTTGGTACGGTTTATTACTGTGTATTTATAGCACCCAAGAGTGAGCTGGCTGCCTGAGAGGGGTAGCGATTGCAAAGGCTATTCTCAGTTTCAGTTGCAGAATTGTTTTCACAAGTTCGCAACATTCTGGAAAACATGCCTCCTTTTCCAGCATCGCTGCAGCTATTTTCAAGCGGAGGTGCTTGAACTTGCTGGCTAGCAGCAGCGTGTGTGTGTGCCTGATAGGTGCTGAGGATTGATTGACACATCAGAAAGCCGAGGCTTGGGCCCCTTGCTGTGCCTGAGATCATGTAATACTGTGTACAATCAGGAGCAACCATTGTCAAAGCATAAGACGTCAATTTTTTGGCAGTGTTATTTCAACATCCAGATACTATGAAAAACATGGTAAGATGAAAACAGTAGCTGTTTTGCTTACTCGTAGAATTGTCTAAGCGTGGATACCACAGCAGATTGAGTTACGCCCAGCTGCCAAAACAGACACGGGGAACGTTTCTGTGGGCCACAGAAAAGTCTGAGTGCCAAAGCATGCCATTCCTTGGGTGGCTGAGCTCCTGCAGAGACCTTGGTGTGACAGATGAGAAAAACAAAGTGAATCAAGGCCATGATTTCAGTCTCTACCACTCACGAGTGAGTGTGTGGTTATATGGACAAGTTTCTCTGCTGGGAGTGCTGACTGATTTTAAAGGAAATGTCTTGCTTTTTGTTCCCAGGGCATGTGTGTCATACATGACATATTAAACGTACTTTTCTGTGGGTACAGGTGCTCGTATGCTGGTTGGGTACATGGGTATCTTCAGAGGATGCTTCTCTTTTCCACGAGTTGATGAGGCCAGAATTTCAGGGTGGCAGGAGCCAGCTGGGAAGGCAGGAAGAGTCCAGTCCTTGCTCCTCCCTTGGCAGCCACCGTGACTGCATTCTGCAGAGCACTTACCAAGATGAGGATGGCAATTCACACAGAAGAGAGGTTCTGGGGAGAAAGCACCACTTCATGTGGCTGCCAGTGATACAAACCTGGGAAGATATTTATCAGAAGCCTGGCCATTTTTAGGAAGTGAGAACTCACTGTTTCGAAGCAGAAAAGAGAGTGAGACCTATCTGTCTCTTCAGGGAACCACAGCTGCCAGAAGGAAAGGTGTCAGATAGATGTGGTTACCAAACCCAATTTTTTAGAGGCTTCACTGGTAGCTGGGGAAGGGGAGAAGAGGTGGGAAAGATTTAAAGGGAATTGCGTGTGCACAACAGCTCTTAGACTAAAGCTCAGGCTTTGTTTTTTATTTCACTTAGAGATAGACTGTAGAGTTTACTTTTGCAGAATCAGTGAGGTAAAGATGCGGTTCTAGAAAAAAATAAACCATGGATGCTTCCTATCCTCTTTTGTTGCATACAACTCTTTCAAGTCTGTGTGAGGTTTCAAATACTAAGCCAAGATTCAAATGCCAAGCTCAGTTTATAATTCATGTTTAAGTTAATAGCTCAAACGTAGAGCTAGACTGCTGCAAGAACCTTTTTTCACAGCAGTGTTCTAATATTGGGATCAGCTATAACCCCTTCAGTGGATGGAAGTCTTACACCCTGTTTTATTCTGAAAAAGACATGTCCTGGCTTTTTAAAAGCAAATGTAGTAACATCTAGTTAGCACAATGGTAGATTTCTTCTTTCCAGGGTATGAGGCTTCCTTTTAGATTCAAAAAATGTATATCTGAAGGGTGTGAAAAATCAAAAAGAGACGAATAAGCAGATAGTTAAGCTGGATAGATATATTGACTTCATCACACAATGTCTGGCTAAAAATTCCCTTTTATCATTATGAGAGTCAGTTCATATCCTCACCCTGTGGAAGTGGTTAGCTTTTAATTCATTCAAGAGATGCTATCAAAAAAGAGGGAGTTATTTTTTATAAACCCAAACCCAAAATAATACTGCTAAACAATACATAATTCATATCTCTTCAGAATTCTGAATGTGGTCAGAAATAAATAGCAGCACAGGCATTTAAGAGCTATTCTCATTGAAAAATGTAATTAATTGGTGTTATCCACAAAATATTTCTTTAAGGGGGGAGCAGTGTTGCTTTAATTACAAGTAATTGTTCTCAAAATCATGCAGCTCATAAGTTTTGCAGGCTAGACAGTGATTATGCATCAATACACTAATCTATCACCTTCATTATTTTAGTCATCTGGGTGTGATCACCAAACTTTGGAGTGTAACCCAGACAAGAAACCAGACATATCTCATTCTTTTATTCTTTCCAAACTGGGTTGTTTTAAAAGAAAAAAAAATTGCAGTGGTGATGCAAATTTCAATGCTTTTGTTTCAAATGAAGAATGTAAATCAAATTAAGTTCCTCTTTGTACATTATTAGATGATGACAATGGAAAGGATGTTCTTGTGACTGCATGAAGGCCTGGGGGGCTCAGGACACCCCAATATTTCTGAATTCTGCCACAGCCTGTCTTTGTGGACAGAAGATTTCACTTTTTACATTTTGTACAGACTGCCTAGTGAGTGTACCAGGAACCAGCTACTGGAGACCAAGCAGGCTGACCAGTCCACTGCTCTCTTCATCTTAGACACCATAGTGGTGTGATTCTCCCACTGGCCACCTTTTGGTCATCTACCACCACAGAATAATTAGCAAATCTCCCAACTCGGGAATGCAGGGAGCCTTAAACCATTAATGTTTGCACAGCTTAATACATGATCTATTGAAATGAAAGTAGCTACCTAACTGCAATTTATTGTCATTACTATTATTGTTATTATTATTACTAGATGAATGCAGAGCTGAGTTTGCTATTAATTGAGGTACCGCTCATCCCAGCCTTTAGTCATCCCTACCCGACATACCACATAAGCACCCATGTAAATCAAAGTTAAGCAGAGGATTAAGTGCTGTCCTGCATAAAGATGGCTTAAGTACATGTTTCCTGAATCAGGGCATAAGCTGTTATTTTACTACCGTCTCTGAAGTACTGCTTTTTCTACCTCATTATAATGAGAGGATGCTTGCATAAATTCCTCATATTGACACACAAGACTATGCCTGTCTCCCTGAGAATTTGGAGATTTCTTTCCTTTTCCCCCAAATTAATAAGTGCTGTCACCTGCATCGCTAAACACCAATTTGCTGCTTACCACTAACAAGACCTCCACGTAATGTAGCTAACAGTAGTATTTCAAAAATAGAGCTCTCCTGTTCCCAGCATGTCTGACAAGAATACATTAGAGGCACCTGTCCCTGGCACCAATATTTTGTTTTCTTCACTATGTGGAAAGGAAGAAATGTAAAGCACTGAAATTTTCCTTGAAAGCAAAGCAAATGTGAACACAGGAATCTCTTTTCCCATCCTGCATCCCATCTTTCAATCCTCTCCAGCTGTAGGGAAGTTTTCAAAAGTAAGTAAACATTAGAAACATATCCACTTGGGTAAAGATCTAAAGTTATCTCTTTCTTAATGATTTTCATTTTAAAACCATCAGGCAGTAGGACATTTTTTTAATTACATTTGAAACTATGAGACTGGCTCTGCGCTCACCAAGTCAAAGACATAAATACTGCAAATATACCGGAAATATCAGCAATCTTTAAACAAGTCCATCATACCTGTTAGCTGCCCAGGTCAAGACCAGTCACCATGGTACAATAGAAACTCAGGACTAGTAAAATCTAGATGTTCGCCACCTCAAAGGGTGTGATGCTTCTGTATGCTTCGTTTGGATTGCAACAGCGGTTCTGTAGACTGTGGGATGGTCTCTTTCAGCCCTTAGCTTCAGACATTTGTCCTGTATACCTTGACACCTGAGGCAGATTCCTTGGATCCCTTCAATGTCAATAGACGGAAACAGGTGTTTTGAAGACTCAATACATCTGGTCAAATGCAGATGTCAGCCCTAGCTGATGATGAAAAGGTACCTCCTAGAAATGCTTATTTCTCTGTATTGACTTCAAAAGGAGCCTTAAGTGATGTAAACATCTCGGATGGAAACATCTGTGTCCCGTTAGATGAATCCCAGGATGCTGGGTGCTCATACGCATTCCCAGACTTCACAGGTCCGCTCAGCTTCTGCTACGCTCTACCTTTCATCCATTGGCATTAGTTTTATTTGGATGTCTTCTATTAGAAAACTGATTTGTGCTTCTATCCCTGTGACAAAGATAGTGTAAGCTGACAAAGTACATTCATGCAATGAATGTCTCTCCTGTTTAGGGCAGTTTGTAAATTCTTTTCAGTTTTCCCTAGCACTTGAGCAGCAGATTTAAATAATCCTAGACATGGATTTAATGCTAGATCAGACTCAGTGCAGTTCCTATTAAAAATTATCTTAAAAATGTCCACTGACCAAGAAGGAAACTGGGTTGAGTCTCTTAAGTGTGCCATCATGAAGCCAACCAAGGCAGTGCTGTAAATCAGTAATACTAATTTCAATGAAACCCATTGACAGTAATTGAGAATATAGATGTAAAATAGTTTCCTTTCTTACTCACCTGAGAAATTAAACATGCTATAGGAGAGAAGGGAATACCCAAACAGCACATTTGTGGTTTTTTCCCTGTAATTTATTGGTGTTGCTGTCATGTGAAAAGACAGATAATATTGCCTCATCCTCCTTACGATTTATATGGGATGGATTTCTTGTCTTGTTCAATGTTCATTCTCAGCCCAACCCTCTGTTCAAATAATCATGGAATCATAGAAACATTTAGGTTGGAAAAAGACCTTTAAGGTCATCGAGTCCAACCGTTAACCTAGCACTGCCAAGTTCACCACCAAACCATGTCCCTAAATGCCACATCTATGTGTCTTTCAAATACCTCCAGGGATGGTGATGCAACCGCTTCCCTGGGCAGCCTGTTCCATTTGTAAGAAGCAGCAGCAAAATATACTGAATAATCAAAGCTTTCAAGAAGATTGTTTAACACTTGCTGCAATTGTTTACCCAGATTTGATTCTATTTCTTCATACATGTCTCTGCTTAGCTTTTTAGTAGGATTTCCATATACCTGGCTTTCAAGCACCTGGCAGTCCTAAGACACTGCACAAACCTCGCAGAAGTAGCTCAGATAATTCCTTATAAGGTAAGCGTGTAACAGAGTGATCTCAGTCTGAAGTTTCCTTCTTGCTTGTTTTCTTGACTAAGAATCTAAATGCTGTTTGAAAAAGCTGCCCCTTTTTAATGAGAAGTTCACTTTATAAATAAAAAGGTTGTATCCATTTCTTTTACCAAGTTAGTCATCTTCTGAATATTTCATCTGCTTCTAGATCATGTAGTAATAAGGAATAAAGGCACTTTATGGACCTGATTTTCCAAACACTTACCTCACTGTACACCAGAAGTAACTCCCCTGTAGTCGTTAGGTCTGATTTCTCTCATACTTCATTCTTGCCTGGCTTCCAAAAAACGGGGGTGTGGGGAGGGGGTGTGTGTCTGGGTTGGGTAGCTCTTCTGTCCCTTTCCTCCTCAGGCTGATTTAAGCTGTGGCTTACAACAGTGTTGCCATCCTTGGGGATAACACCGGTGGAAAACGGCAGCAAGCGTCAGAAGCCCCAAGCCTTGGAGAGTCCCTTTTTTAACTTACGTACATGTTTTATGGTTACATGAAGTCTCATTAAGAAAAAAAAACTCTGCATCTTGAAATTAACACTATTTTGGTCCATCATCTTTTGTGTTCACATTTGTTAAAGAAAACAGGTTGACTCTTCACAAAAATGTTAGTTGGCTGGGAAAAAAAAAAAGCAGCAGTGAAGTGACACTTTGACTATAATTAAAAACTTTTCAGTTGATTTAACAGTTCACTTTAGGCATTTTTTGAGCTATGGAAATAGCAGTGCTTTTAAGATAATGAACATTGTATGACTGCTAATGAAATCCACATATACATACATACATACATACATATGCGGTCTTCATGCTACGCATTTATCCATCTATATATGCTCCATACATATCCCTACATATATGCTCCTCTTCAGTTTACTTAAAAAGAAATCAAATGTGCAGGGAAGCGCATTTTTCAAATGTGGCTCTAATTGTCTTTTGTGCATGTTCATTACTGACTGTTTACAGAACCTGTTTGGAATGGCTTTACAGCAATAGAGAGAGTAACATACCTTCATTGTTTATAAAATGACAGCTCCTAATGGACCGTATTAGGTTTAACACAAACTATTAAATCCTTTTCATTAAATTATTCTGCGCTCCATTTTGGAACCTCGTTAGCTCTGGGAAGTAGGTGCAAACTCCTAAGGAAACACGAGCACACATTGAGACTATTATAGATAATGTTTATTAAATAAGCCTCTGAGGATGTTTTTCTTGGGTTGCTCTCAAGCATTTTGAAGGAGTCATGTTCCATGTTTGAGGTCCCATGTTTCTTCCTCTTAAACTATGAGCAGCTGTAGCACATGACCTACTTCTGTAGAACCCTGTAATGATTTCCTTCCTTCAGTGGCTTCAGGAGTCCCTCTTCTGCCCTGTGAAAAAAGGGACAAATATTTTAATCCAAGCAAAATGCTAAAGCAGGTTTTGTTGGTTTCAGGGAAGAAACTCAATACAGCTACATCACCGAGCGTAGGCCTCAAATTGGAACCATCTGGCCTGCAGAAGCACCATGAGATCTTTGGGGAAGGCATGGATATTTTTGCCTTGGGCTGTAACTCATACACCTGCAGAAGGGGTAGCCATGTTGGCAGACAAGCTGAACTCGTACAGCAATACAAGCCTTCTCTCACAGTGCTGTGGCAGTGCTGGAGCTTGGAAATTACCCTGACATGTTTAATAAATGTAATCACTGTACTGCGTGCTCTCCAGATAGCAAATATTCAGCTGCACTCACTGTTAAGTTCATTCAGACAGGTCTGCACTCCAAAGCCCATGTCTTTGTGCCCTTCTTGCACAGACAGCCCCTTTGAAGGCAAAATAAGGACAAGGGAAGGAAGATGGTAAGCACAAAAACATGCATTACATCTTCAGGCTCCCTCTTGCAGGCGGTAGTCTCATGTGATATTCATGTGAACGGGATTAGATTGAGAAGAGATTCTTGTTGGTAAATATTACAGCTCTTTGGGAACACAGAAAGGTAAAAGAATGCAGGTGTCAGTGCAATCAGAAATAATCTATCCTCCTTGGTGGGACTTCTAGGATGCAGAAAGAGAGAAAAGCCACACGCAGACTCTGAAGGTCATGACTCTAGAAACTGTCAGAAAGAGGTGGTGTCTGAGCCCAGTCAGAAAATGAAAATGCACATCACAGAAGCAGGAGGACATATATCTTTTGACTGGAACATTATTAAACAATTAGGATCACAGGTTTTCCCGGAGCTCTGCACAGCACCCGGCTTTCTGCCTGCAGTCTGGTGGATGGCAGAGCAAAAGAGCAGAACGTGACATTTGCACCTTTGTGATCTGTAGTGGCGAATGCTATTTTGCACCTGCAAATTTGTGCCCTGACCCTACGGGCGCTCTTCAGACAAAACTCCAAGCGGTCCCTCGGGGCTAAAAGGTTAAGGCCCACGCAGTTGGACATCAATACCGTTATTCTCCCTTCAGTGGTGGAATGTACACGGCATCCTAGGCAGAATTTCTGATGCTAGGCTAGAAAGCATCACTGCTCACATCATGCAGCAGATACGCTGGAGGGGAGCAGGTTTTCCCCAGCCTTCTCCCTCTGCCTAGAAATAGTGTTGACTGTATCAGTCTTTCCATTGGGAAAATTTATATCCTGAATCTCAATCTGTAGTTTCCCATATTCCTAAAGGAGTTCAAAGAGAACATTTTGGCCCAACTCTGCTTTCAATGTACTCTATATTGCTAGCATCTGGAGTCATGTACGTGGGCTATCCCAACCCTGAGCCAGGGAATAAAACAGACAGAACGTGCACAAGATTGCAGTCTAGTCCTGTGAGATGCAGTATCCTAAGCACTGCTGGCTCCTGTTGTCTTCTCTTTAGGAGATGCTGAAGTGTTTTCAGAGCCAGATCCTGAAGTTGACTTTCTAATTGTTTCTCTGAGAGCTAGACTGGAGCAAGGATAAAGGAAGACTATGTACAGTGTGTAAAAAATCAAAGTCTCTAACTCTCCTATCCTGCACCCCTCTGTAAATGAGAAGCAGCTCGACAGAAGCCAACAGACCAGTGCCAGGGTAAAACAGATGATGGAGAGAACAAAAGCAAAGTATTTTTTTTTGAGATCCATAGAGACATTATGGAGATTTTGTGGACAGTCAACTAAATATAACAGGAATAAAGGTGCAGCTGTCTCAAAGTACAGCGCTCTGAAATGGCCTCCTCAGTTCCCAACTCAGTCCTGCCTGACTTTGGAAAGGAAATTGGACTTTAGCTACTGACACATAAGAACAATGGGATACAGTATGTATTGCCAGAGACAAACCTCCTTCTGCAATTGTATTTGATTTGCCTTTGCTTTTCACCATACGTTGGTTCACCTCACCTCACAGCAACTCCTCACTGCTGCTCACACATCCAGCCAAAGTAGTTTTGCCTAATACACACCTCCAACAGTTTCCAGCACGGTTTCAGCAACAAGATGAGAGTTAATGAGGCTCAACACACTTCCTACCGAACTTTATGGGGAAAACCCCTTGAGTGAGAGCAGGAAATCCATCTTGTAAGAGTTACAATGTGGTCTCAGTTCCTCAGCTAGAAGCTGAAGAGAATATTGATATTTTTCAAGATATCAAATACTAAATGTGAGGTTTCCCCAGCCAAATTTCCCTTTGGTTCAATGGGGAAATTTTTCATTTCAGTGTCATTTAGATTTCCAAAATAATTTATTATATACGTCAAGAATATTGAAAATTTCCTGAAGCCAGATTCTGCTGCCTCTATTTATGCAGGCTGTGTACAGGCAATCCCACTGCTGCTACGAAAAAAGTGCTATTTGCTATGAGGGAGTGTGGGTAGAATGAGACCCTTCCTAAAGCCTTCTGAAAGATGGGGAAATGCAAAAGGGCCCATGTTTCAGTAAGTGCATTCTGACAAATAACTAAACCACCTTGTGATCCCAAACAGCAAACCAGGGCCTTGCTGAATGCCTTTTACAAACAGAAATTTCTTCATCGCATTCTGGGAACAACAACAAAAAAAAGAAAACAAAAAAAGGGAAACCTTTACGAGGGGAGAGCAAATGCAGCTGTGAACCTGGGAGGCCAGGTAAAAGGATATGCAAGCACATAAAGAGTAAAGTACTTTCCCTTAGCAAGTTTTTTCAGTCATCTGGCTCTTCCCGCTTTCCCCGCCCCATTCCCAGGGGTGACGGTCCCTACAGCACACTTTTCCAGACACACACCAAACCCAACACACGCGCTGTAGCTGCAAGCTAAATGTCTGCTTCCAGATGTGCCTGCTGGCCCCAGCAGGGCTGCTCCTCCATCCCACAGCCCATGACCCCAGGTTGGCAGCTAAACTTTCCTGGGGTACCCAACAAATAAGTGACTGCCCAAATCCTGATCTTTCCTTAGCTCTGCCCCTGCTATGGTTTCTAACAAACACTGGAAAGATGTTCCTTATTTCCATCACATTTCACAGAGCTGACTGTCCCATCCTTGTCCAGACATGGGTGTTTTCTTCCCGTGGCAGCCATGGTACAGGACAGGAGAGAGAAGATCCATTTTAGACACAGGTCCCATCCCTGCACACAGCCAGGATGTGGCCAGAATGTGCATCCAAATCCAGAAGCTGGCGAGCACTCCGGGGCCCCATGCTTTAGATGTTGTTCAAGTGCTGCTAGAGGAGTCATGCATATGCAGTTTACAGAAACGGAGCTTTTTTATGAGATACTTTTCCCTTTCCATCAGTGAAGGCAATAGAGAGCTCTTTCTCCTTTGGAGCTTCAGGCCGTGGAGTTCATTTTGAAATGCGCGCAGCCTTCTAAGATTGACGGAATTCCAGCTACTGATTTCCTTGACTTGCTCATAAGTTAATATTTACCATAAACATCTCAATGAGAAAACAAAATAATAAAAAAAGTCATTTTCAAAACGGCAGAAGCTGGGGAGATAATGAAAAAGGCAAAACTTTAAACGTTATCTTAAAAAGCATTAAACCTTCCTTCCCTTTTTTTAACCAGTGGTAAAAAGAAAATATGAAAAAAACCCCTCCCCAAAACCAAAAGGGTGATAAGCAGCTTTTATTGTTGAGTTCATTACTATGATTATTTTGGGAAAACAGACATTTTTCTCTTAATTTGTGAGCCAGAAATGAGCTCTTTGGAGGCTATCTCCTTCAAAATGACTGCACAAAGATGATTTTGCTAGAAAATTCCAGCTGGTTCAGCCATATCCATATGCCTGAGAAGCTTGATGATGGCTCGACTAACTCTCAGCTGCCCTCACCAATGCACAGCCAAGACCAGGATCTCCCAGGAGGCAGCATCCCACCAGCTGCAGCACAGCAAGCAGAGGATGCAATGGGCTGGGGTGCCATGAGCAAAGGCAAGCGGGGGTGTTGGCTGTGACGAAGGGCTGTGTCAAGGCAGCCTGACTGGTTGTCAGTGTCGGGGGACAGACTCACTCCCCTCCAGGCTGTGGAAACCGAGGCAGAGCTTGCAGGCTTCACTATTCTGCCAGCTGAGGGTCCCGTGCTTATTTGTCACCACACTGCCCTGGAAATGGCAGTGAACGTAACTCTCTCCTTTCCCCTCTCCCCAGCCCCGTGCAGGGGAGAGCTGCTGACAAGCTCACTGGCAGTGAGGGCAACTCATGAAAGAAAACACAGAACCGACAGAAAACCTAAATGCACATGGCGGGGAATAATATTTCATTTGTGTGGTAGCAGCCCTGCGCGAGCAGTGTAAATAAAGCAGGTCACTGAGACGTGAATATACCACTGTTTATAAATACTAGCCCTTCTGCCTGGAGACGTGCGTGAGGAGAGCTGGACACTCGTGAGGTCACCCTGCCACATTTTATGATTTGCATAAATCATGTCAACACTGCTAGTAGGAGCGGCGGGCAAACGGGGCTGCATGAAGCGAGCCATTCAGCCTCCTGTCACAGGTCTTAAAACAGGTAGAAGCTGTTAACAGGCCCACCAAATCTCTTAAAATGCAGAGGGGATGAGGGATAATCCAGCTGGGGAAGCAAGGTATGCCCCCACCCTCCGTGTCTCAGCTGACAGAGGCCTTCCTGGGCTCTGAGGAGCAGAAAGCCAGCCAAAAATAGGGTGCTGGCAACGCCCAGGAGCTAAACTTGTTATTAACATTCACCTTCACAGAGGGTAGTGTGTGCCACTAAGCAACTGCTCTTATGGAGAAAATGCCTGAACTGCCTGGTGAAAAAAATGCCCCCATGGTTGCTGCGTGCAGGACCCTTCCTCCCCTTATTTACCAAGCCCGTGGAAAATTTGATTTTTTCTGCAGAGGAATCAATATTCTGGGACTAAATGGAAGCCCCTTAGTACGTTTGCCTTGCATCCCAGTGCCTGTGGTTTGGGGGCCAGAGAGGAAGGCAGAGCAACACACAGCTTCCCATGGATTTCATTCGACTCCCTGGGAGCTCCATGTCTAAGCAGGATCACACGATACAAGGCCAATGCTGCAGCTAAGGACAAAAGTGGCAGAGACAAACAGTTTTCTTTTTCCTTGCCACTTCACAACCATGTACCGCTACAGGGTTGTCCTAATTTCGGAGGACAGTAGTTCCTTTTGGTCCAAGTCACCCAGTTCTGGAGACAGATGATGCCGTCAGGGTGGGTGCATGAAACACTGAGGATCTGGCTCGCAGTCTTTAACAGCTCTAATAACATGTAATTATGTAAAATAATTGTAAAAATTACAATTATACATGAATCGTGTATAATTATGCAAAAGAAATGTAAAAAATATAAAAGCAGTACAAAATCCTTATGATACATTGCTGGTATATGGACATGTACTATTCACTACTCTTAAATGCAAGTTGATTTAGAAGTATTACTGTGACCATAAATCAACTGTGTTCTGTGCGATTCCTGTTGATCTACAGCTGTGACACGTTCTCAGAGAAGAACAGATGTAAATATTAGAGAAAATTGGGAAGTGTTCTGGGAAATGTTTTTCAGTGGAAAATGTGGATTTGTCAAAATCAAAGCCTTAGGCAGGAGAGGGGATTTTTTAATGAATATGCCATATTCAAATTGGAAAATGTTTTTTAAAATGATCAAAATATCCTCTTTCTATACTTTCAAAAGAAAAGATGTAATATTTAGACTGAAAGTAAGCTTCTGTTTTAAATAAGTAAATTTACACCAAAAACAACGGTAAAAACCCCTTAAGTCAAAATACTTCAAGGATTACCAAAGACCAACATTTCAAAACTAACTTCTTTTTGATCCAATATAAAATCCTGTATTGTATTCTTTATATTCATTTTTTTTCAAGATTTGCACTTTTGGGGCCAATCTGAGACAGGCAGAGTTCTTGCAGTTACACAAAATATGGTAAGAGCAGAAAACCATTTTCTTTCACCTCTGTTGATCTGTAAAAATGTGCCTTCAGCAGACCCCAGACAGATCATGCAGCTCTAGTACCTCCTCCAGAGAAGTTTTCACCAAGCTGGAAATGGGAGGATCCTGGTCCTGCAGTGCTAGACCTCTCCACCCCTGGGGGCCAGCAGATAATCCCTGCTCTGCTTCCCCAGTCTCATTTGGACCCCAGGAAAAGCTTTTTTCCTAAAGGAGAAATGTGGAGGTGCCCTGCGGCTAGTGCCTTCCCCGTCTACATAGAGGTGACACCATGGTAGGGTCGCTCCCTTGCATGGGGAGTGACCTCTGCATCCTAGCCAGGTCAAGGTCATGGCTTGAAGAAGCAGGTACCTGTTACTTGAAACAAAGCCCTGATTGAAAAATAAAAGATTTGTTTTTTTGATACTGTGCCTTCCTGACGGTGACTTTTCAGGGGCAATTAAATGCTAAGCATCGGTCTGTTAAATTTAGTGGCAATTTCAGACGTCGGCAGCATCAAGTCAAGGACAATTTCAATTTCAGGGCAGCTTTTATTTCATGTGTTGAAACTGAGAGTGCTTTCTGTCCAAGAGCAGCTTTTGTTTGAAATAATATAGCCCAGCCTGTTTCTCCGTGGCCCTGATCCTGCATCTCAGAAAGGACCTCACTCACGGCCAGAATCCTACTGAAAATCAGGTGTGTTCAGCAGGGAGACTGAAGTGCTGCCCTACACACAGTCTGGGACTTTCTGTGCATGCCTGTCTCAGTGTGGGAAGGGTTATTAGGATCCAAGGGGTTTCTCCCACAAAGTCCCCCAACTCTGACCCACTGGCGAGACCCTTCGGGAGAAGAGTCATCTGCAGGATTCAGCTTTGGATGTAGACGTGGATCAGAGCTCCAGTGGTTTACAAAGGAATTTTATTTCAGGCATGTCGTTCGGTTCCCTGCGAGAGAGGGTGTGCATGCCCACTCGTACATGCCTGTGTAGCTGTACTTCATCTCTCTACAGGGAAGAGCTTCCCTGAGCTGCCTTCCTTAAGACTCAGGTTTTATATTACCAGGTAAATTTCGTTTCAGCTTTATTTGCATGGAGCAAGAGTGACATTCTGTGGCCAGTTAGATTTATGGCAGCATTCTCTCACTCTTTTTTCCCCTCCCATAAATACCTCAGGGTATAAAACATCCTCTGACAGTCTTTTGTTTTGTTTGTGGCTTCTATCATGCTTTGTGAGAAATAAAAATAGAGGAATTCTCAAACACATTTCTGTGGCTTAAAATCCTTAGGGACTGCTTTACCACGAATTCCTGACAAATTCAGATGTCTATGTACTGATTATTATTTTATGAGAGCAATGCCTGATCGTAATGTAAGTAACCAGAAGCATGAAGAGGCTACGGCACGTTCCTCGGGCTCTGCTCTAGCTGGCTCAGCCCGTTGTACTTGGAAGGGATGAGGAAGCCATGTTCCAAAACCCCGTCAAAAAATAAAGCAGAGCACTGTTTAAAACAAAGCAGTGGGCTTTTTAGGCATTTACGTGCTCCAGATAATACACCAACGACACTAAATTGAACTCATTTAGCTGTAAACATGATAATACATTTGACAGTTTCCAGCAGTAAAACACCAGACAGTCCATGCTGAGAAGAAAAGAAAAAATACAAGGAGCAAAGCTCATCACAAGAGTAGCCACAAAAGGGCCAACGGGAAAAAAAGTGCCCAACAAAACTTCTGCATTTTTCAGTGGTTTGGAGTCATAACTCAGCTCAGACACACATGGCACCAAAAGCAACCTTCCCAGTTTAAACAGTGGAGAGCAGGCACTGGAGTTTATGTTGTTCCCCTGTTTATTAAAAACGGATGGGAGCACTTGACAGAAAAATCAAACTTCTGGTCACGGCTCATTAATCTCTGTTGTATCTGTCAGATATGTGTGTCTAGAGTTTCAACAAGGCTCTAGAATCGAGATTACTGCTGAGCTCTGTTTTTCTCTCTAATTTTGAATGAGGGGAAATGCTGCCAATCACCCTAGATGAGAGGGGAGCATGGGGCCATTGCCACAGCCCTTTGCAGTGGGCACATCCTTGCCCCGTGGTTTGGACCTGATTTCAGAGGCAGTGACACCTCTCTCCCCTCCTCACCACAACCTGAGTTTTGGCTGGCTGCCTCCCCTCCCGCTCCCCTGAAAACCAGACTCAGTGCTTGCCACTGAAGTGTATCCCAGTCGGTGTTAAGGTGATGACAGGGCAATCTGTAATGGTGGTGGTGGATGCTCCTTCATCCCTGGATTCTGCTCTCACACGAAAGTGTTAATCGTGTTAATCCACGGAAGACAGTGGAGCTCCTCCAGTGTAAAACCAGGGTAAGTGATGGGCTCAGCAGGCCTTGAGTGGGCTCAGCAGGACTGAGACGAATATGGTATGAAACAATTAGCTGCAGATGGTATAGGAATCTCGTTTTCTGGAAATACAGATTTTGCCTCAAGATCTTTCTATATATATTGGATTTGTCAAACTGATAATGACTTGAACATTTGGAGAGAGGATAACCCACTGCAGGGCCAGATGCAGCTGTGATGGGGAGGATGGAGGATGTATATTAGCCCCAAAATGTGGCTGTTTCCCCATCATGTCACCATGCCAATCCATGATAGTGGGAGGATGGACAAGGCCCTGAGCAGAGCAAGGCAGGAGAGCTCACCCGCTGCCTCGCCTTATGCCATCACTTTCCTTATTTGCTTTGGACATTGCTCATTTTGTTTGTTCGTTCTTCTCTTCTTCCCTTTCTTCCTTTTTTAATTATCAGTGATAGTGTTTGCAGAGCTAGAAAAACTGCCAGGCACTTTGAGGATGAGGCACAAGATTTAGCTCCTGCTTCACTTGAGTGCAAAGCAGGCAGCTGTGAGCAGACATTTCCAGCTCCGTCAGTCAGAGGACAGGCTGGGGACTCCTTTTAATCCTGATACCACTAGCAAGTCTTCTTCAGACGCAGACAGTGGATTCATGCAGCACAAATATAGACACAGACAGAAAAATAACAAAGAAGATCTGATGCTTTACAACTGCAGGTACACCACAAAAAGGCAGTCTGACCCTCATTGCTTACAAACTGTAAACGGCAATAGCGGGACCGTGTAAAAGGCGTGTTTGCCAGCTCCCTTCTCAATGAAACACATGGGGTTTCCCTCGAGGGGATGTCTCTCCTGCCTGCCAAAGTCTGCCCTCAAGATCAGCCTTGCCTGCTGCGCCAACTGCAGGCTTGCAGGCATGGCTGCTGGGTGGCGCGTCAGATCATACGTTAAGCTGTATTCCCAGGGATGCCCAGGCATGCTGGAGAGCCTGCCTGCGTGGCAGTCAGCTGGACTGCGAGCGGGCAGTAGGCAAATGGCAAAAAGCAGAGCTTACCCTTCTCTGTGCTGCAGCTCACCATTTCTGAGAAGTGCAGGCATAGCTCTATGTTTCAACTGTAGCAGAGCTTGCCCATGCAGAACATTTCCCGAGAACCATCCTGAAGACCAGATTTATAAAGTTTGACCTATTAAGAAACAGAATGTCCTATTAGATCTTAATGGACAGGGTGAATCCAGCTGCCCGCTAATCTACCTGCAATGTGGCAGACTCTTTTAATCCCAAGGGTAAATTCCCATTGTCATAATGTTAGCTCCTATCACTTAGAATATTTTTCCAGTGGGGTTTTAGGAATCTGGATTATTGGGCCTCTTGATCTGTTCATTTTTGCAGACATGTGAGCAGCTACACGAGCTGGTATAACCTGCTGTTGCTCAGAGAAGCCTGTGCAGCTATATATATATTTGCAGCATTTCTGAAGTTTCTCTGTATTTAACACTTAATTTTTTTCAATAAAGTGTAAGTGACGTAGGAGACATTTTCAACAGTCACATCAGCACTTAAGCCCAGATCCTTTAAGCTATTCAAATACTTAAGATATATATACCTCAGTGGAAGTGTTTCAGACACCTCGGTGGGTTAGATGAGTAGCTTCCACTGAAATCTGCCCCCAGTTCCAGCTTCCCCTCAGTTGCTTAAGTTGTTCCTTTGGGATTTAGATATTGAGGTGACAAGTACCTAAAATACACAATAGCTGGATGACATGCCTAAGGTGAAGATGGGTGTTTGAACACTGTGGGATGCAAGATCAACTTTAGCTGAGTGACAGCTCAGGAAAAGGCCATCTCCTGGCCACCAATAGCCCTGGAGGAAAATTGTCAGGCAGTAAGTGCTGACAGCGACCCTCGAGGGTGTGAAATTTCTTATGCTGATACAGAAGACATGGCACAGGGTAAATCTCCACACTAGTCAGCTTTTTGGGAGCTGAGCTGTAGCAATGATCCTCTCAACAGAGAGCACTGAAGGTCAGCTTGGACATAACTGGGAGCAGAGAAGGGACCCACACACCAACCTGACAGAAACACAGATCTGTTTCATTGAAATAGAGAGTGGGGGCATTTTTAATGGCAACCTGTGAGGGAGCTGGACTCTGTCCTCCAAAAAGCTGGTGCAACTGCTGCCAGGCAGGCAATAGCTGAGCATCCTTGTTAGGCTGCATCACCTCCTAACTCTGTGCATCAGTCAAAGAAAGCTACAAACTAGGAACCCAGGATTTGTTATCTTCTTCCATCCTTTTGCGTGCTAGCTTTTTTTCCAGAAGACACAGAGAAACCTGAGGTTACAGACCTGCTCCAACTCTACTCCTGTCTCCAGGACACAGAAGATACAGCAGAGCTTGTGTCCCTCACTCCATGGTGTGGCAGCAGCACTTATTTTCTTCTTGAAAAGACTGTTGGATTGGAAAATCCAAAAAAGAATCGTTTGGATTGGAAGGGACCTTTAAAGGTCATCTAGTTGAATCCCGCTGCAACGAGAAGCCAGGAAGTTTCCTTGGGTTATGTCACTTGGTACTGCTGTGTACCACAAATACCATTTCTAAGCAGCTACCGTGTCCTTTGCCTTCATGGTTTCCTTTCTGCTCTCTATTGCTCATAATTTTTTTGCATGCATCTGTTACTTGAACAAAATAATATATTTTCAAGTGTGTAAATATTCAAAAATAAGCTACTTGTAGTTTGCTGGGCATTTTAGTGGAAAGCAATTATAGATGTTTTTATGCTTAGCAAAATATGGCTGAGGATGCTATCTGCTTTGAACTGCAAAACCAGAAAGTACTACAAACCTTTTTGTTATATGAGACAATGCGTCACTGAATAAAGAATCTTTTTATGAAGGGAAAGCTAAAAAAACCCCAATGATATTATATTCAGTTACACTGAAACTGCAACCTTTCCTTCTTCATCTCTGCTTCTACCATCAGCCATATAAAGCCCTTCTTACCACAGAATATATCAACTGCAGGTCTCCAGTTAACTCATGTGTGAAATGTGCTTGATACCAAATGAATGGATGATCATAAAAACAGCGTTGCTTTTTCCTGGAAACAAAAAAACAGTGGTGATATGTATTGCTTCTGTTTTCAGCCAAAGACTATAGTACCAGATGGCTAACACAACCGTAACAGCTAGCTGCATCTGGATTAAAAAGTTTGGATGGTGTGAGCTAATCTTTAAAAAATGTCAGATAACTTTTATTATCTTTTTAAATCATGTTACTGCTCTGTGTATTTCCTGCTCATGCCATCCTAGAACTGCTCAAACATATCTTAGACATGATCATTAAGCATCACTGAACTGAACGAAAGGCTAGTAACTATCTTTGTCAAGTCAGAGGTCAGGTTTTGGGATATGATCCAGGAACCACTGAAGGCAAGGGAAGATGTCTCACTGATGCCTGTGGCCTTTGAACTAGGAGCCTAGTGGTTATTTCCCCTTGTGCACATTTATTACAGCTGCAGATGAAACTTACACTGGTTATGGAAAAGAATAGAGAAGACAACTTGTCTCTTTAGATAAAATGACTTGGCTTTTCATACTTAAATGTACTTTTTCCCATGAAAACAAAGATGTTTGGGTAACAATGTTTGGCTAGCTGTGTAACCTGAATACTGAACAGACGGAGAAGAAATAAATCTTTTTGCTCTATATGATTATGAGATACCCAAACCAATATTTTGTAGGGAGGCCCTGGGCTTAGCTACAGATGCTTGCATTGCAACAGTCAGATATTGTTTCAAATTACTTTTAATTCAGTATCTTTCAGAATCAGCTAGAAATGAAATTCATACACTATTGGATGGGAGAGCTGTTGGCAAGGGCTTTGAGGAAGAAAGCACTTCGATTTTGTGACAGCAAGACCAAAATCTGTGGGTACAGAGGAGACTTACTTCTCCTCAGAGACTGTGCCATGGTACCAAACAAGATTCTGAGTGCTAGCTCTTGGGCTGGCTTTGCTTTTCTTTCCCCTCCCATTTTCTTTCCTGTAATGGTAGCAGTGTAGCTTAAAAATTCCACTATTTCCCACCCTAATCTTTGCCACAGGTCCCAGACACTTGATGGGAAGAGGCTCACAATTACTAAGTGTTTTGTGATGTCACAAGCATTCAAGTATTTTTGATGTGGGAACATTGACATAACTGCATGACTCACTCAGCCAGGACAGAAAAGAGAACAGCCTTGCAGTGCCTTATGCTGCTTCTTGAACGCTGGCTATCTTAATGGGGTCAGCGGTGGCATTTGTCTTGAAAACCATCCAGTAAGGAGGGAAGTTCTCACACAGTATTCCTCACAGATGGTGAGACCTGCCAGCAGTTTTACGGCTCAGCAGTGAATGGCTCTGCAGCTGTACGGGCATACCTGCTGGAAGGCTGCCTGAGTGATACAGCCAACATGTGCGTCAACAAAACCCGGCGCCGCTGGTGGGTTCCTTTGTTTAATCTTCTTCCAGCAAACAAAAAGTGACTTGGCTTCAAAACAATGGGAGGGAGGGAGAAAAATAAGGGGAGAGGGTGCTACTGAAAGATTTAGTTAAAGTCTATTCTTCTCTGGTATTTCTCAGAGTAGGGGTCAATGGTTTAAGTACAACAGGCTTGATTCACCGCCTAGATGAAGCAGATGGGGCAGATCACCAGGCAGCAGCTTCCAAATAAAAGCTGCGGAGGGCAGCTTTAACTTTTCTCGCAAACCAAAGGGCCATTACAATAGTGAGAAAGTGGGACCTGACCCTACCCACCCTTCACTTCCATCTGCTCCGGAGAATTCTTTGTACAGCATTTGGGTCGGAAGGGCCACCTGAACCAGCCCTCTCCTCCTCTGCCAGTGGCCTGGAGATCCAGTACAGGAACTGGCAGACAGTCTTCCTGCACAGGGGAGTACAGTGATTGGCTAAGTCTTATACTCTCACCTGGAGCCCACACTATACTGCAAAATGAGGTGCTGCACCTACAAATCACAAAAGACGCTCTTGCCTAAAAGAGGAGACAGACTAAGCATGAAACTAGAGTCATGCGTGGGAACACAGATATTGATAGGAAAACACAAAGGAAGAGTGAGCTGCCATTGTCCAGAACTGTGCTCAGGAGCCAGCTGCTTGATTGCCTCTACGTGTGCCGCAGGCATCGTGATGCTTTCAAAGCAGCGCATGAGGTCAGTTCACAGACATGTGCTGGGAGTTCCTCCCAAGAGAAATCTTGAGTGAAAGGATGGAAGTGTTTATTTGGAAGTGTGATAAGTGGGCAGTAACTGTGGTTTCATGGGACAATTAAATGCAAGAGTCAACATACTGGCAGTGCTGATAGGTCAAGTAGGAATAGACAGTGAAGAACCAGGAAAATGGAAACAAGCAGTTTGTATCAGTTGCAATATAGCAACCAAGACGGGAACCAGAAGAGAGAAGCAAAAAGTCAAGCTGCAGTATAAAAGAATTAATTTTTCAGCAGAAGTAAAAATGTATCTCCGTGGCACTCAGCTTTCCATGATTTGACTGTGATGCTTGCACAATTATTATCCAAGACTCCTTTCCCTTCTCAAGTCTGGAGTAGACCCTAAGAAATCCCTCAGTGACCCCATAAAAGGCGTACCTGGAGTTAACATACACAGACAGCTACTTCTGATTGAAGTTTTTAGCATCAGTAGTCTCTGAGCATCACTATTAGTCTACAGACAAGTCTATGTTATGTACCTTTTCTAGATTTTTAGACCCTGACTCTGAGCTACTAGCACCCCATGTTGTTTCCCAAGCTTTTCTAAAGCTTGACTTATGAGTATGCATAGGCATAACAACATGCAGATCTGATGAAAGGGTACTGTACAGATTTTTGTCCCTTGTACAGAAAAGTGTGAATACATTTTTCCATGTTTCTTTGGGCACATATATTATCAGACAGATAGACAAAGAAATAAATCATTCCACATACTGTATGTCCAGAATATTCCACTGTCAGTAGTTATCTGCATTCCTGTAGTAATATTAATTTTTTTATTTGATGATTCATAATCTTTTCAGTTCTTTCACACCATCATCCGTTTGTTTCTCGATTCTCTGAACAAGCACAGCATAACTGATGTTGGTAAGTCCAACATCTACCATTGCCTTTGCTTTCAGCCATGAAATTTCCTAGACATGAAACCAAAGCACTCTTCTGCACACGCTGAACAGCTTTGCTCTCATACATCACAAGCTAAGCAGTTTGTTCCCACATAGTTCGGTGCTCTACTAATCCAGAAGAAAACTGCACTCACCCAAGACCAAAAGGATTCTAATTTGGGACTTCTTTTTTCCATGGGAATTATATATGGACCAGACTACAGATATTCAGCCACAGTGTAGAAAAAGTGCAACCAACATATACAGGCCAGGAAAAGAGAACAATGACGGAGGAGTCTAATTCTGTGCCCCAGGGACAAGAGGGATTCCATGACCAGGCAAAGTAATTATTTCTGTCTTCTGCCCTGCCTGTGCACCTTATCATCAGTTCGTAATTCTTCAATTATCCCTGGATTGCTGTGATGAAACCTTGACTATTTTGACTTCAATTACTTTGAAGAACTGGGTCAGAATGCATGTGTGACAGATAACAAGGCGTAACAATAAAAGCAATAAAAAATGCAGAAGGCGCTAGTTGTGCAATATAGTGCCATTAACATATCACACCAGAAATCTTACTTTTGGAATTTCCTAAGGTAATTTTAACCATAGAGTCTTCACATTACATTAAAAGTCCTCCTTGTATAACACCCAGGGTCGGGTCAGCAAGTGTAGCAGGAATTGAAACGTGGGCTTCTGGGTTTAGTTAATCTCCGCTGTCTGACCTTAAAGATGGCAGTCAGGAGAGGCACAGAGTGCCGGCGTGGGCTACAGCAGCATAGCCTTTCCTTGTTTGCTACTCACACCCTTATTTTCACAGGAGAAAAGGAAGATCAACAGGCCTGAAGGAAATTGGATATAAGTGTTCCTGGACTCAAAATAAAATAATAAGACTTATTTTGAGTATTAAGACACATATGTATACACGGGGGTTGAGAGTGAGGAAAAGAAAAATACTCAGCATGAGTGTTAAGGAGAGAAAAACCGTGTCTGCTTTGACGGTTAGTATTTGGTGCCCTCTTCTGCACCCATACATATTTTTAAAGTTCTTTAGAATCAGGAGAAGAGCATCTGTCTGTCGTCCATTTCTACATAGCAGTGCTTTGCTGCTAAGGGCAAGGGGTCATCCTAGCAGATGTCAGCCATCGTGGTGATGGGAAAAGCAGAATCTTTTTTTAGGTGAGAGGAATGACTTTGTTAATAGAGAATAGAAGGCTGTGAATAGAAATTAAAAAATATTTAACTGAGATTTCATTTATGACATCTAAATTATTATATTAATAGAAGTACACTGTATTTTGATTGTGACTGAATAAGAAACATACCATGTATATAAGGTATATAATCAGTTTAATCACATGCTGATCCCAGGACAATCTCATCCCAACATTTTATGAAATTACAAATAACATATAGTGCACACAATTCTTCATAGTAATTTAAATGTCACTTTGCTAAATGAACTTGAAGACAGATTTGCATTTCTTGAATGCAGAATCATTTCAATATTAATTTCTATTTTTTCCATTACCAAAAGATAATTTTATGCTAGAATTTCAAATACTTAAATCCAAAAGGTTCACTAATTCTGCTCTTAGCTTTTGAGTTTCAGCAGTACCAAATTCAATTGGAAAGCTTGTTAACTACCTTTATCTTTCTACCTTGAACTTTTATCTGCAGATGCACAAAGCATTGCAAATGTCTTACAGCAGTTCTCTACCAGTCTGCCACAGTCTGAGCAGCTCTTGTTTTCTGCAGGATTATTCATTTTTTTTGAAAAGGGATGATACAGAGGTTATCATTGTGCCAGCTCATAGCTCCTCCACTGAGAACTGAAGAGAGCAATATCTAAATCATAGATGTTGTTAAGATCATGACAAGCCTCAGGTTCCCGTATGGCAGTCCACCTGAACTCCTGACCCAGGGCAGGGTTGCTCAGAAACATCATCTGAGCAAGAAGCAGAAGACTGCAGTCTGGTTTTACCCTTCCAGGTATGTCTCTGTTCCTGTTTATTGCTGGTTGACTTCATGCGAAGAAATCCATTTGACATTTTAAGATTTACTTTCTTGGATACATAGGTTTGAGCAGCTGCTGCTAACCTCCCCTACAGTTTTGAAGCCAGTTTGTTTTCAGTCAAGCTAAACCTTAGAGCCAAAACTGTCAAACTTGGGTGACTACATCAACATAGAGACATGAAAGCAATTGGCCAGATTTTTGAGGATGAAAAACATTCAGAGTTTGCATCAACTCAGCACCTCCAAAACTCACGCCATTCATTTAAGTGATTCCTATTTGGAAAGGCTGGCTAGTATTTTCAATTTCCTTCAACAATGAACTGCCATGCTTACTAATCTGTTCTGCAAACTGTTACCTTCTTCCATTTTTTTAACTTTGGGGAAGGGAAGATAAGTCTTTAATGTAATTACTAAGTTTTATACGTATGTCAGAGGATAGGTAGAACGGGGTATGTCATAGAACAAGGCTCAGGAAAATATGTAGACTGCCACTCTGAGCAGACACCTGACCTCAAAAGCACGTGCAGACACGCTGCACCCAGGGAGCTCATCCCAAATCTGACATATTATTGTCGCTAAGCAGATACTAGAAGATCTGCATCTTATTGTGCGGGAGTGCAAATCCCAAATGAAGGAACGTCTCTGCAAAGCTAACTTTAGCTTAAATGTTGCCCAAGTTTAACTCATACATAGGATCCTAACTTCAGCATGGTGAAGCCTGTAGCTAACTGGCTGGCCCACTAATGGATGCAGTCTGACAATTGATCTCCCTGTAGCAGGGACATATGTTTGCTCCGTGGGAAAACTTCAAGGATATACAGTCCTTCAGTGCCTTCTGCTCATCTAAAGAGGTCACCCTTTTCTTATAAGCAATTAATCGGGGATGTTTTGGTTTTTTCCTGTTTTCCAGCTTGCTCCAGTAAAGATACCCATAGGATGTCCATCCACAACTCTCAGTATTACATACAAGCATAGTGTGGGCAAAACAAACTTAAGCGTTATTTCAGAGTGTGGTTACTTTCATGCAAACAGAGCTAATACAAACACTGTAATTCAAGCACGGATAATTCATGTTAACTCTTCACTGAAGACACATCCATCAGTGGTACACAGAAAGTGATTTTATCCTTGCTTTGTTTTCACTTAGGTTGCTAATTAAGAGAAGTTAATCTAAACAAGTTTGAACTGGACTCAAAGTATCAGCCTCAGGGATTTTTTTTCTTGTTTACATAGATCAAATACAATTAATTGATGTAGACTTTTGTAATTTTTCTGGTGACGACAAGATCAAGTGCAGTAGCAAACGAGCAAAGACTGCAAAAATGGGTTCCAAAGCTTACTGCACCTCACTTTGTGGCGTCTTACACTTTTGTATCATATGACTACTTACAGCTAAGTGGAGCTGGCCATCCAACAAAGGGACCAGTCAGGTCACTGAAATATGGAGTTGCCCTTTGCTTGTATTTGGATAATTCTGATGGATAAAATGTTGTTCAACATTACTCTGGAATAACATCAAACATTTTGCCTCCATACACAAAAAATTGCAGTCTAGACCGAGAGGAGGTTTTCAGCATCCTTGTTTTCTTCTCAATTTTGCAGAAAATTCTCTTCAAATTCATTATTAAATAAAGGCATTTAAAAAAACTAAACCAAACCTGCACTTTAAACTCAAAGAAGGATGAAGCACCAGTGGAAAGAGGAAAGAGATTTTCTTCCTTTTACTGCCGTACCTACAGTTTTTGAAGGTGATTAACTGTTGTATGCTCTAATATTAAAAGGATTTTTTTAAAGGCATTTTATTGGGAGGATTCCTGATTTAAAGAGGTGCTTCAGGAAGTAATCAGCTGTTTTACTATCCTGTTTAGATAGCTACCTCTCTGCCACTGTAAGCTCTAGTAATATTCGTATCAGTATAAGCAATGTTATGGCACACAATCTCAGGATAAACTGTGTGGAAAGTGGCTTCTAACACTGAATCATCTACATAGCAAAAATATATGCCATTAATAGAATATACTTAGAAAGACAACAAACAAATATCACAGGTAGGCTGCCTAGGAGAAACAGGCTTTATCACTATGTCATCATCATATTCCTCCAACCTAATATAACAAAAATAACTTTGATCAGTCTGTTAAGAACATGATTTCAGAATAAAAACACTTGGATCTCTTTTTTCAGCGTCAGTCTATGAACATCAGATCAACTGCTTCAGCCTTTAAACTGCTTGCCTCATGTCACACTGCATCAACCAAAACAAGCAGAGGAGCTTTTGCTAGAAGTCTCTTGTTTAAAAAGGACTCTTGCAGGGGGTGAATTTCAGAGGAGCTTCCCCGAGCCTGGAAAATGTTCCCTGTACCAATGAGTTTATCCAGGGGTTTTTTTTTTGTTTGAGTCTGTCCATGCAGATTTCAGAAGCCAGTTGTTCTACCAGGCTTGACAACAAGGCTCTGAAAAACCCCACTTTTAACTCTAAACATCACCTAATACATCCAGAACCTAAAAACTCCAGCAATGTCCTCAGTTCAAAGGTCATGAGGAAACCACTGTGACCTGCTACTTAAGGCAGCTCAGCACCAATCAAAACACCATTGGTTCCTGAGGAGAAACAGCTTAATTAATCTAATTCTGAATCGATAGTATTCTGCTTAAATATACTGATAAAAGGATTGAGCCCAAGAGCCAAAGTGTTGAGTAGTTGTATCCTGAGAAAATAACTCAGATCTTACCTGAATAGGATGACTCTGGAAGTGTGTGCTGCCACCTGGCTCCTCAGAGATCAGGGCAAATCTCACCTCACCCAGTGTCAACCACCTCTGCACCTCAAGGGAAAGAGTCATCCCTTCTAAGCCCAGGCCATTAGCCTGCAGCATGAGGAGAATATCTCCCAGCAAAGGCAATATTTGCACAGGGACCTCAGGGTCATCGTGAAAGGGTATCTAGTCAGTAGAGGTTTTCTCCTAAATATGCCTGAAGACAGGGCATAAAAGATCACACGCCTTGCTCTATGTCTACTTCAGCAGAGGGCAGGAGAGAAGTGGGCAGAAGGCCAGGAAGGTCTGGACTGGGATGGAGAAGGAAGGAAAGAGTGCCTGAGGGAACTAGACAAGGAAGCACTGCTCTTTGCCATGCAGACCACAGGACCACACTTGGTGGGTTTGGTTTTGCCAGTACTCATCCCCTAGCAGAGCAGCAGGCAACTTAAACCTCGGCTGCATTTTGGGGCTGAAGCAATGTCAGGTTATGCCACAGTGCCTCGCTACACTGCATGCAGTCCTGATGGGTTCACCTGAGACCTGCTACACTGTTCTGGAAGCTGCTACTTGCTTCAGTGATGCAAGTGATTCTTGGGACTCTGTTACTGAGCCATACACACACAGACACACACACACAGACACACACAGAGTATATATACAGGCTGTATACTAATAAATTAAACAGTGTCAGGGAAAGTTCCTGGGCAGGGGAAGTCCATCAGCTATACTACAAAATTACACTGTTAGAATACTTTCAGGCACAGCTTTGGTCTGTGCCAAATAGGACTTTGCTAAGCATAGTTCAAGAGTTAGTGCAGCCCTGGCACCACTTCCAGCAGGTGGTTTGGATGTGGTTGCCCTTAGCTGAAGGGTAAGAACCAGTTGCAAGCCAATTTGTGACAGTTGGCCTCAACACCAGAACAGGGCCCCAGGATGCTTTGCCTACCACCAAACACAGCCTTACGCCTGCCAACTGAAGACATACTCGGCCTCTGCAGAAATTCAGGACCAGATGTGAGACGTTGTTCCCCAAAGGTCTGGAGACACTGACAGAGTGGATGGTGAGCCAGAACACTTCACTCAGAACTCCAGGGCACTCTCTGACATGTCTCTGGAGAGCAATACCTCATGCATGTGTGCTGCTATTAGCCTGAGTTACATTTGAGTAAGTATTCCTTTTGGTGGCTACGAGAAATGGAAATGGAAGCATCACAGAGCATGGGACTGCTGCTGTTGTAGGCAATATGAAAATTAAAAGGATTACACATCTTTCCACTTAGGTGTTCATTTCCATAGTTGTAATTTTCAGATGAGAGGGTATGTCCTGCTGCAGTCCCAGTAAACAAATATATGACTGTTAATAAATTTATAAATAAATATATACTGTGGCCCATATAAAGTACAAATCATGTGCCTTACTACTATGCAATAAACCTCCTGGATTGCTTTAATTTAATTAATCAATGAATAGGAAGATTTTTATTTTAACATCAACTCACTCCTTAACTATTAGAGCTCACTCCCTGGAGAGAAATATCCCCAGTTATCGTAATTACTATATAGTTCAGCCTCTGCAAATTTTACACCATGCATTTAACTTTTGGTTTCATAAAATGTGAAGTGCAAAGTACGCACTATGTGCCTCCCCACACAACTTTACAGTAGCATTACCTACTTCCTAGCTTTGCACACTTTTTGTACTTCTGACATGGAATTACACAAACACTAGCCATTCTTTGTTACCAAAGTAAGGGAAAGCATTTGTTTGCTTCAAAAACACTTGCTATAAACCACTCCTCCATTGTGGTAGCCATTCAAAAACCGCACACTCAATTCTTAGAAAAATTCCCAGCAAAATTCCTGAAATCATCACAACAGGTCAGTTTGTGAACCTTTCTTTCAGGGCTGACGTATAAAACTTCTCAGACAAAACTCTTCTGTCTATAGATAGATTAATTCAACTTGCCTGACTTTCTTCTCATTTATTTTTAAGAGGTAGGAGCTACCCCTGTTAGAATGGTACTGACATACTAGGACTGTAGGACTGCTCCCAGCAATAGCAATGTATTAGATAATTTCCAAGAAAGAATGGTTTCTCTGCAGCTTCTAAGTGGCAGCCTGATTGGCAAATTAGTTATTCAAGAGATTCACTTTCCGAATATACTTGTTCTCCTATTTTTTCTTTCAGAAGTCTTTCTAGATGTTTACTTGAGGAAAGATCAGGATAGATCGTTGCTTGAAACTTGAAGATAACCTTGCCACTTGAAACATTGCATTGCATTTTTTAATTAAATACAATTTATCTGTATCCGGTACTTTTGATATTAGATGCTTTGAAGCCCTGGTTAAGCAACCTGAGGATGTATTCAAGAAACTGTTTCTGTGCATTTATGAATAAGAGCTTTTATTATCAGTCTTCTTTATTTAGGTGTTTTGGATACACACCATAGCTTCCTTCCTGCCACAGGCTTCTGTCCCACCATCATCATCTGTTTATTTTTACTCCTAAATGCATATTTGGAATTGTGACCTAAGAGAAAGCCTATTTTGTTAACGTGCTTCTCTGTTCTACTTCACTCAGTTATATTCCTTTTATTTCTGTATCTTTACCTTCATTTATTTATATATTGACTTAGAAATTCTTTAAATCTTAACAAAGAGAAAAAACAGACATTGGTTTGTGTTAGAACTACTCATAATGTACTATACATACCATTGCAATAAAATATATTTAAAAATCAGATTTTGATCTAAATCACAAAAATCTACCATAAATAGGGCCATAACAGCTTGTTAGCAGACAGTGAGAATATTGCTGTGGCACAAAGGTTTCTAGGTTTTTCCAAAGACAAATTAAACAATGAGATAGTGGTATTAAAAGGAAGAATCTTCAGACATGGAATATGGACGAAGGTTCAAGAACATGGATTTGCCTGCAGCTACTCAAAATATTATCATATTCCAACAGTAATGTTTTTATAGATTAAAATCGTAAGGATAACTGGCAGTCTAAGGAGAAGTTATTTAGAGAAGATAACCATCTTATAAAATTGGTTTTGATTCTTTGAAACATTTGGCTTCCATCTGCTACAAATTATAAAGCAAGCACAGAATAGGTACAAAAGAGAGAATATTAATTACTCTTTTTATTCTTGTCTTTGATTTATGGATATGAGCTTACTCGTGTTAGCATAAATGAATGCTATATATGTTGGTGTAATGATCATATTTAAGTAGAAATAAGACACTTCCCTGTCCACTCCATTTTTTTGGGTCAGTTTGTTCAGACATCTTTACTAGGGTTCAAAGAGGCTGCAAGCTGCATATACATAACTTCAAAGTGTAAATCAATTACTTACTGGCCAGCACCCACAAAAGGTTGCTAGAGCTTAACACTTAAACACTAGTGTGCTTGCCACCCTGACAAGCCACCTGATGACTCTCTGCTGGCCAGACAGGCATCAGTTGTGGGGGGAAAGGCTGATTTCCAGGGCTCCTGAGGATGGTCCCTCAGTGTGGCAGAGATGCCATCTTCTACTGCAAGCTGAAAGTCCGTAGCCTGAAAAAGTTCCATAAGCTGATCCTGGAAATGCTTAGGATGTGGTTTTGAAATCTCTTCTTGAATTCACCTCTTGAAATGGTGTGCATCGCATTAATAGTGTGCGCCATTAAAGGCAACAGCTTTGTTTACTAGGTGAGAAGCTCTTTAAAGAAATATGGCAGTCTTTGCTCAGTTCTGAAATGAATTTCAACAGAATTTCAAGTTCTAAAATGAATTTCAAGAGAACAGAATCTCCCCATTTTTGCAAGTATGTTCAGTCAATTATTCTCTGCCTTCATTAATGGTATCTGTTTTTCTCAGGGGAGATAACTGTTCTTCAGCTTCTGTTCGCAATTCCAATGCTTCAGGTTCAAAAAAATGCAGTTTTTAATGTTCAATTTTATTATAATCTTCCACTCTACATTTCTGTTAATTTGCTTCACTGACCTTAAACTTAACTTCTGAAGATTCCTAAATCTTACCTTTTTTCTGAATACCATATTTACTACCAGTAACAGCAGTGCCATTACTCAGTGAGAGTGACAAGTTGTTCTGTGTATTCTAACAGCTAAAACACATACATTACCATCATCTAGAACTCAACCTTAACTGAGAGACTTACCAAATATTGCAAAGAAGGTCTGAGAGTTTGTTAAGGTCCTCTAATATTTGAAAAGAGAACAATCATTCAGATATGTTGATTCATTTTGCCAGATTTGTTCTACTACTGGAGTGAAGAAGGGAAATATTTATCATCTAATTTCCAGTGTGAACATGAGAAGATGAAAATTTGCTTTCTCTTAAGAATTTCAAACAATTCCAATTTTGTACATCAAGTATTTGCATTAATCTGAGAAGAAGACTAATGTGTGTTTGTGAATATTCTCAAAATAATTGGAATGTGCTTGACTATTACATACTGGCAGAGTATAAAAACCTCTTTAAATAGACCTAAATAAACAATTTAAAGTAACAATTAACATATAATTTGCAGAAAATTTAAAAGGGAAAAAGGTAAAATAAATTTTGTTTTCAGAACCCTGGTCTTCATTGCGAGGCCAACTGTTTGCAGGCTCCAATAAGGTGTTTACAAAGTGACCTGAGTACGATCCTGAGTGCACTTTAGCAAGTAATTCCTCATTTAATTTCATGTTCTTCAGTGTATAGTCCATTGTTTGAAATGGCACTGAGACAAATCCCTCACCAGAAAGATTTATTTATAAGTAACGTACACATCTGTAATTCTTAAAACACTCTATCAGTTTGACTAAGAGAGATCATTATCAGGTCAAGATGAAGGAATAGCCTTGACAAGATAGGAGGGAAAATGTCCGTATCAAGACAAGAATAATAGCCCTATCAAGAAAAGTGGTAGGAAAAGGATAGATCCAGGCATGTAAGGAATATCTCTGCCAGCTGTATCTCTCAATCCTTTACTTTGATGTCAAGAAAAAGTAGTTCTAATTCAGGAACAATAACCAAATACCTAACCATGAAGGAACTCCTTCAATATTATTCACAGGAGTGAAGTTACTCGTTTGTTTGAGCATTTTCAGAATCAGAGCTTTTATGACAAATGCATCTAAACCCAGTATTTTCCCCCTGCAGACTGACAACATTAGCAGTTTGTCAGGAAAGTACATTTAAAAATAAAAGTAACCTTTCTTAATCGTTCTGCTGTTTAGACCTCACACACGCAATGATACTTGTCTGTAATGGGATTGAAGTCCTGCTCTTAACAGTTGCTGGTCCCAGAACTGCTAAACACATGGTCACCTTTTGTTCTCCTATTTTAGCAGAATGAAAATCCAAGGAAAATGAACATATAAAAGCTACCTAGCCAGGACCTGATCCAGCAGCCACAAGATCAGAGTCATACATTCCACAGACTCAGGCAAATCCAATCAGTAAGGTCAAGCCTGTATAGGCAGATGAGTAAAGTATGGAGCTATCCCTGAAGCATATGAAAGAGCAAAACACCAAATGATGTCAGCTATTGCAGACAAGTAAGTAAACTTGCCTTCAAGTTCTGTTTCAGTGCTAGATTTATAAGAATGTAGAGGAAAGAGTACTGATAGGAGAGTCACACAGACATACAGAAGGGAGGCAAAGAAAAAAAATGTCTATCCTATTGATCCCACAAGAGTTACATGTAATTGGCTCCTCTACACTTTTATTTTTTGTGTATGAAACTGCATTTTTAAATTTTGAATAGTATCATATTTTCCCTGACAGCTCCACTCTAAAGAAGATCTTTTTCTGAAGGTTCCTTGCATTAAAAAAATGTGTATCTCTTTCCGTATTTGCTCACAACCTCTAGATTCCAACAGAAACTTTTGATGAAATTCCTGTTTGATTCTCTTTTTTTAATGTATCCGGAAGACTGGAAAACTAGCAAACACATCCCAAGGGACAGTGAAGTCCTCTGCCAAGAGATATTTAACAAGCTTTTTTATTTTGCCTTGCTTTTACTTAAGTAAATTGAAATAATTTAATATGATCTGTTTTAATCACATTGTATATATATCTAAGCACATATTGACCTTTCCATATACCTTTATAAATGACTGAGAAGGCTTGGCCAAAGAGACTACATGTCTGGCATCCTTTAAAATAAGCTGGAGCCTACTTACCTCCATAAGGTTCACAATAATTTGCTGCCAGCCAACCATGTCCAGCTGGATTGTGGCAGCACGTTATAAATGACACGACTTGTGTCATCAATAAGTAAGTACATCTGTCAGTTTGTGACTATGCTTAGAGAAGTTGGAGATTCCTTCTCTTTTTTTCCTCCGAAATCTGCAAACTTTCTCTCCCCTGTTTTGCCTCCCTTTTTGAAACAGAACTATCATAATCTGAGCAATACAGTTGTTTGCTGCAGATGTTCAAATTTAGGCTGACATGCAGTATTAGATTCTCACATGTAAGGAGGTGATGATTCAGGCAGTTTCTACTGATACTTATAATAATCTTAATTATGTGTGCTATTTCACAAGTTAGCTCCAGACTGCATCATTTGCCCTCTTAAGCGCTTTCTTTCATGATTGAAAATGGCAGAGCAAGAGATGTCAAAACAGAGACTGCTTTTCTACCTGCAGGTCAGATGGTTGAGAAAAGAAAGCATTCAATAGCATTTCCTATTCTTCTAAGGATTATTTCTCACAGTTGCAACTTGGCCCAAAGTGGTCAGTGGTTGACAGGCTCTCCAGGCTAGCATAAAACGCCTGGAGGCGGAACTATTTTCCAGGCACCAGCCTAGTTCTTGGAGAGCAGAGCACTACTTCTGCATTCAGGTTAGCTCTTCTTGCAATGATGTTCAAATGCTAAAGAAGCTTCCTGTGCTTACCTCCCCCTCCAACCATACCCACACAGGACTGCTGTGGACTAAGCTCTTCTTCTTGTGCAGTAGAACAACAGGAAGGGATCTTTTCCAGGTGTCACACTGACTGGGTCTTCAGGTATTGGCACTCACAGGGTAGACTGTAGGTAGTGCCTCATTGCTGCAATAAGATAAAAACCAAAAAGAATGATCAATTCTTTTCTCAGAACATCGGGGGAAGACATCTGTATTATGTTAGATACTTGGTTTTGCTGGGCGCTTTATAGTCTTGACATAGATTCAATACAGGCACATGAATTTCTTGTTTCTGTAAAGAGTCCTACAGCAAGAAACTGCAGATTATTATTTGAATATAATGGTCAGAAAGTAACAGCAGTACTTGGTGTTTTTTTTTTTTCTTAATCCAGATTCTATTTGTCATTCTCTTTCCTTTTTATTTCTGTGAAAGATGCACCATATGTATTTCTTTAGACCACCTGTGGAAGCCCTGATGACTCAGAAGCTTCAGCTGCTATGGCTGTTTTAAAACCTGAAATCTTTTAAGTCTTACTTTCTTGTGTTTCATTATTCACAGACTGGTTCAAAGCCTGCTAAAGTTAAAGATTCCTTTTCAGCTCTCAATTGGCTAGTATTTTGGTCATAATTTTCATTTTAAGGGAAGAAGAAATTTAATTCTGAATAACCATTCTGTCCTCTTTAGAGCATCTCCAAGAAGTATGGAAAAGTGTTAGGTGCTGGATCTGCCATTTCCTGAGCTCCAAAGACACAGAGAGGACCACTTTTATTCTTTAACTTTATAGCTCCCATCCAGCTTTCAGCACATGAACGCAGTCTCCTGCCAGAGTAGCTTGTGGCCAAGGTGACTACATCCTTAACAACGGGCCTCCTCAGCAGGAGTAACTTAGTGTCTGGGACCACAGCACTCTACGGGATAGTGCTTAGTCATTGACTGTCAGGCACCCTGCATGAATTTTAATCCAGCAGGAAAGACATGAGGCCACAGGAAGGTGCATCCCAGCCTTAAAACCAAAATGGAGCTTGCAGTCTGACAAAGATACAGATGGAGTTCACAACCTCCAGCAGCATCCATAAACTGTACGTTGCCAAACTCCATGCATTGTCCCAGGAGGGCACGCTCTGAGATGTATTTTTGTTATCTGCAAGGTAGACAGGACTTACAGTGTCTACTCTCTATCTAAACATGAATCTTGGGAAGAACACACATTTTGAAAAACTACTTTTTTCTTCTATTTATTCTGAATATATGTATGTCTCCAGTACTTAGAAAAAATCAATAATGAAAAGTTTATAAATCTGAACAGGTTCAGTAATGGGAATAGCAATAAATTTCCTTCTGTGTGATGAAGAGATAAAACTACTACTGCTTTGTGTCTATGGATGGAGGAGATAATTTGTATTTCTGGTTCTATTTTTGGCTGTTCCAAGCAGCCCTGCCATACAGGGAAGGTGGCCCTAATCAGTGCTGATGTGACTCCATCAAGGTCACTCCATCTCTAGGCCAGACCTTAGGCCGCTTTGACTTAGCAGTATAGGCACAGCTTCTGGATATAATGTCAGCTCTGACTCAAAGTTGCTGCTAGAATCAGTAATGACATTAGTCTTAATTATACAGATACAAAAAAGTCTGATGCAAACCCTAGCGTAAAGAACAGCTCAAAATGATTCTATTATTGAAATACTGAATCAGCAATAGCAACAGAGATAAACATATGGAGGCAAAGCGTATGGTAGACAAATGACAAAGACACATTACATAGTCTAAAAGCACTTGCCAACTAAAAATAGGCCCAGACACTGCACTTGGATCTCTTTGGGCTGACTCTGGCATCCATGTGGAATAAAACTATCTTCAGATGCCTCCACATTACAACCATACAAGTTCTCTTTCTTTCTGTTTGTAAATTCAATGGGGGTTACTTGACCACATAAATTATGGCAGAGCTGGAATATAATACTGCAGAAAAGAATGCTCCCCAAAATGCCTTGCAGTGCTCAATGATAGCCGTAAGCTGTGGAAAACTCCCCCAACCAACAACCCTCAGACTGTGAAGAAAAGACAAAACAGATGCACGGCTGTGATCCAAAGTACAGTGAAGAACTGGGTAACATCTTCCTTCATGGAGAAGGAAAGCTGTAGGAAGGAACAAAACAGGGGGCACTGCTTTACAAGCAAAGATCTCTGGCTATTTTTGATTTATCTTTACCAACTCTGTGCTCAATCCAAAGCCAAAGCACTTAACTATAAAACGAAATATGATACCTCTGTATTTGGTGTTGTCATCTAAATTTGTTTTAATTTTATATTTGATAAATACTGTTGGAATAAAAAATCTCTCTCACAGCAGAATTGGTTGACAGCCCCCTAAGTGCTGTGCCTTTTATAGTGTATCATAATTGACAACCCTTAGGTAGCTAGAGTATGCAGTCTATGAAATGGAGCGTGCTTGCTCTACGTTTGAAGAAAAGTAGGTGCAATGAAATGGTTCTTATTACTAGCTTTTTAAAACAAAATTTATGTGTGTGCTTTTACAAAAGCATGACTTCTGGATATATCAGCCTCAAGCCTTTCAATAGTGATGAAAAAGATCAATGCAGAACAATTTCTATGTCAAAAAGCACACACAAGCCATAAAGTATATATAAATTACTTAACTGGAACAGAGTTAAAATACTGCTGAATTCTCCACATTTTTAACATGCATTTTGTTTTTCCCAAACACATACTGATCAGCTTCTGAAACACAAAGCTTTTTGTCAAGCCACCCTTCTCCAGTGCTCTCCCTAGCCAAGAACTCGTTTGTTGTTGAACACTGGACTCAGGTGTTCCTAAATTTTTCTGGGTCTAATGAGAATCCAGACAATGCCCCTGGCTAGGCTTTGAGTAATGTTCTCAGCATGTGGATGCTCTGCCTAGCATCCTCAGGCTCTGCCACCCAACCACGCAGTCCCTGGACAAGCACTGGTGATTGCTGTCCCTTTTTTTGGCACAGGTGCCCCAGAACGTCAGCCAAAATACTTACAGCCTGAGGAAGAAAGGCACAGGGGAAACAGAACAGAGAATAGTTTATAAGAATAAGTTTAGTTCAGAATTCAAAACCAAATGTACTCTTTTATTTCTGTTTAGGGAAAACCCTGAAAAACGTAGGCATCTCTTCAGAAGTGGATTTAATTATGGCATCCTGAGAAGTTTTAACTTTCCTACAACTATGTGCTTTGTCTTCTGGTTCACGGAGTCCCACCCTCTCGGCTGCTGGTTAGCTTGTTCTGTCGCATGGCAGCAGATCCTGCTAGATTCTCCATGAAGTCCTTGCCCTCTTCTCCTGTGCCAGTTTTTTGTATGTGGAAGCCTAAGATACTGCCTTCAGCTCACTGCAGGTCAGAAGACTTTATCAGGGGAACACCTCTGTACATTTGCCCTGCCTTTCTACTCTTCTGTAAGCACCTATCATTAGCCACTGGTAGAATGAAGCCATCACACTCAATGGACCTTTGGTCTGACCCAGTACTGCCATCCTTGCCACCTTCTTGTCTGCATCTATGGGGCAGTGAGCTGGAGATACATCTCCATCAGTGCCACTGGGATACCTGTTCCTCAGGCAACTGGTTTTCACATTACCCATACCAGTAACCTGAACTCATGCTATCTACAAATCTACATTACGAAAGGATACCCAAAATCTCGCTGCAGGACTGTCCGCATGTAGGCTGGTAATGTAAGCAATCAGCAAATTTGGACTGAAGCTCAGCCTTAGGTTTGTGTTCAAGAATTTGCATATACTACAGATGTGCCCCTCAGGCTGTCCCCTGACCGATGCACATGGCAGGCTCAGCCTGGTTTCCTTATTTCACATTCAGTGACTTTTCATTTCAGAAACCTCAGGGCCCACACAAAAGCACCATTTTCTTAATGTCAGGCCATCCCTCAAAGACAGCACTCCAAAACTTTTATCATCCCAAATTATATGCTTACCCTCATTACCTAAGTCTTAAAACAAAAGCAGGTAATGTGCTGCAGGCAACAGTCCCCAGTATGTGATTGCATAGAGCACAACGAACAAGTTGCATGACTATATGGATAATTAGGTTCACAATTTGAGCAGATCCCCAGAGCTGAATGTTGCCCAGCTGGGCTCAAAAAGAACATTCCTGCCACACAAGAGACTAAAGATCCACAGAGGGCTTAGCAAAGCACTGGGGTAGTTTGCATGGATTAGGTAAGCATCTACTGTCTGTCAACTAAATGCAGAGATAGAAAAAGTCCTTTGGAGTTAATCTTGGGGTAAGTAGATTAAACACGGTTTTCTTGCATTTCCCTCCACCTCTGTCTCAAACTTCTGACAGAGATACGGGATGCAGGTGGTTGAGCATGTAAATAACTTCCGTTCATTTTTATCTTACCTTGGCTTGTGCTAAAACCTGATTTTGAACTGGCAAACCCAGATTCCTGCCACTTGAGCAGAAGTGGCAATCTTTCCACTAGAAGGAATCTTTTTGGGACACATTAGCCATGCCCACTGTGGAAGTACATTTTCTTCAAAGCATCCCAAGTAATAACTACAAGCACTAGTTCTTGGCTATACAATCAGTCTAGAAACCAGTCACTGAGGCATCTCTGCACAAGTGTCTTCCAGCGACAAGCAAGCCCAACTAAATTTGGCAGCAGCAGGATGGCTGGGAAATACACCTGGTATTTGTGCAAAAATCTTCCATCTCGAAGGGGCAGCCATTAATTTCTAAGGGCTGACGACTCTAAAGATCCAAGACACACAACATGGCCCTTGTCGTTAAATGGCTGGACTCCACATATACTAAGGTCTCCATTCAGCAATTCAAGAGAATAATTTGTAACTTTAGACTGAAACCATGGACTATATGAACTGTCACATCACTGAAAACGTGCTGCAGACTGAAAAAGCATTTAGGATTTTTTCACAGTAGGCATAAGAATAGATAGATTTAGGGGGTCAAGGGAGTTGGATTTACATCAACCAGTTTCCAAGTGTAAGTGGAGGATATTTTATAGGTGGCCCTGCTCCTCAAGTTCAATTGACAATTAATTACATGTGGGAAATGAAAACTGCTCACTCTAGCGGTGCTTTGTTTCTGTAGTGCTGGCAGGGGTGAGAGGTAACAATTGTTCAGCATGGTGAGGATGGTGCTCTGCTGCTGAACAAAGCCAAGTCATGGGGTGACAGATGGCAGACGAGATTCACCACAGGCCTTGAGGAGGCTGTACCATCTCTGGTGTTCTCCATCTCTTTCAGCTCTGCTGGCTGCTCCTGGAAGTAGGTCAGCGGGACTGTGACCTTAACCCAACCCCCTTTTTTGCTTTCAGAGAAACAGCTGAGAACCAAATGCCATCCCTATGCACCCTGTGAGTGAAAGTGCAGCTGCGGTTCCCAGCTCTTGTCCAGGTGTGCACAGGAGAGACACTCCACTGCTCTCCTTTGGCGTAGTGTTCATTGCATTCCCTTGCACGCATCCATGTCAATAAAGCTACTGACGTTTTCATTTCCACAGTTGGTAACCGCAAGAATAAACGCGCCTTTCCAGGTGGCTTCTACTCAACCTCCCCACGTGGATGACTTCCCTTGCCCATGGCCAATTTTCTTATACTCTCTTTCACATCCCAGGGAGGAAATCATACTCACGTCTGCATGGGGGGAGGCGAGAGCCACTTGTGAAAAAGTGAAAAGAAAAACCAACCAGGAAAAGCAGAGATTCACTTCTAGAACTTCCTCTCAAATAATAACTGTTCCTAAAGAGAAGGTCCCAATACATCTAAGGTAGAACTTTTAAAATTAAGTTTTTAATTAATTTCCACATTTTCTGTGCTAGAAAACACTACTGCCAAAATCCAGTCACCTCTAAGGGTATATACTATGCAACTCAGGGAAACGATGAAAACTGTCAAGCTCTCAGGGTTCAGCATCTAGATTTTATTATCACCGTGGCAGGTGACAGCACTGATACCAGCCCCCCCTCAGCAAGTGACAACTGCTGCATCTCTAAAAAAATACCATTTTTTCCATGCCCCCCCCCCCCGCCCCCAGTGCTAGGGTGAAATATGCTTTCTGCTACAACTCTCCAGACATGCTGCAATTTCCAACCCTACCTGCTGGAACAGGAGCCTTGGTTTTTAGTCTTTTCTTTCAGAGGGGGGTTCACCAGAGCAGAGTCCACCTCAGGTGACTGGCACACGCCCGGCGCCTACCACTGACCTCGTCCACAGTACGACCATAATGCCAATTGTGAACCACCATTTCAGAGATCAGGCCGAACGCTAACAGTGCTGATGTGTTTTACCTTTTAAATACATTCCGATACCGCGGCCGCGGCCCCCTCCCCCGCGGCCGCGGCCCGGCCACAGCGCCGAGCGGCTGCAGCGCCAGGCGGGCCGGGCGGCGCGGGGCAGGGCGGGGGGGGCAGTGCGCAGGCGCGGCTCTCGGCCCCGCCCCTCTGGCCCCGCCCGCCAATCGGTGGCGCCGGGCCCTGCCGCGCCGTGCCCTCCGCTGGCGGCCGGGGCGGCGTGTCGGGGCCATGGCGGCCGCCGTGGGGCGCGTGCTGCGGCTGGGCGGCCGGTGGAGCGTGGCGGCGCCGGGCGGGCCGCGCGCCCAGGTGAGAGCCGAGCCGGGCCGGGCCGGGCCCCTTCCCCGCCGCCCAGCGAGCGAGCGGGTGCCGCCTGCTTTGTGCCCTGCGGCTCCTCCCGCGGCCACCGCAGGCGGGCGGGAAGGGGGAAGGTGGGGTGGGGGAGGGCGGGGAGTTGTCTGTGTCCCTGCCGGGGTGACCCCGCGCTCGGCTCGGAGGCGCCGGTTGGGCCGGGATGTGGCGGCGGCCCGGTCCCCGAGGCAGCGGCCTGTGCGCGGGGCCGGCGCGGCGGCGCTGGCGGGCGGGTCAGCCTCCCGGGCGCCGCCGTTACTTCGCGCGGAAGCGTGGTTAAGCCCTGACGTGTTTATAGCGCTAGAATTAACAGTCATCTCGAGACCGCAGCCAACGCAGAAATCAGGTACCTTGACATGGTAGTTTTTGAGGTTGATGATCTCGACTGGTGTTTGGTCAGCAGGTGAGTAGGGAATGAAGCCTCCCAGTTCCCGCATGGAGAGAGAAACAAGCACCGGGAGTGCAGTGACTTCTGACCGACCGGCGTTGCCTGTCTGCCTTGGGAGGTACCGGTGTTCGGCCGGTCACCGCTCAGTTAAAAAGCGTAGCTGCTGCCAGTGTTGTGGGCAGCCACTGTGTCCGTGCGGTGGTATTTCATACACATGTATATTTATTTAATCAGTGACCAGCAAGTGGATAAAAAGGCATGCTGGTGACACTTTATAGTTACAAAGTAATTCAGGAGAGTAAGGGCCGAAGACCTGTTGGGTGGCTGAACTCAACCAAACCGTGGGGTCACAGAAGGTAGATGCAGTGAGGAAATGAGAGGTAATGCTGGAAGGAACAATCTGAGCTGTTTATATTGGTTACTTCTAGGTTAACTTTACCCATTTAGGGATACAGACCTGGTGCTTGTGCGGGTAGTACTCTGTGCATCGCTCAGAAGTACACACGGCTAAGTTGTGCAGAATGAGAAAGAGAATAGGGCTGAAAATGTGCAAATGCTTGATTTTGTTCTCGGTTGGAATAGTTTATGTTGCTTTGGTTGTCCTGCATCGAAGGTATGGTTATGATTGTAGCTTCATTTTCCTGGCTAGGCATCTGCTTGAGTTTGAGCTGAAAATTATTTGTGTTGTAAGTAAGGAAATGATCTCGGAGGAGGAGTCACTGTAGAAGGTAGGGCTGGAAGGGGCTTTGAGAGATCATCTATCTACTCCTCCTGCCCCCAGGTACCTAAGCCTATAGCTATATACAAATCATCTAACTGTGAACTAAGGGATATGAAGGGAACAAATGGGAGGCAAGGGCTCAGGAAACTTAAGAGACTGTTCTTTCCATTAGGTGTGGTTAACCTGTGGAAGTATTCAATGAGGATATTCAGTATACCAAGCAGTTGTGTGAATACAAAAAGCAACGTAAGGAACTTGGAAGAAAATTCCAATGAGGACTGTTAAAAACAAGATATCAGCATGTCTTTGAATCACAGATTGCTGGAAACTGGGGAAGTGTCCTGGGAAAATTACTACTACTTCTTTCTCCTCTCCTTGTGCCCATGCCTGGCTGCTGTTGAGGACAGGGCAATTAAGTTGATGTACCCTTGTTCTGACCTGCTGTAGCTGTTTCTTATATTAAGCATTTACCTGTCCTTACTGTTAAGGAACTTCTTATGATGCCTATCTTAAAAATCTCTTGTTTAGGTCATTACTTCTTGGCTATCTTAGTGGGGGAAACAGTTTAATTTCTTGCCTTTTTTTTTTTTTTTTTTGCATTTGAAAGTGTCTGGTGTTGAGAGAGGAAATGGGAGAGAAGCTTTGTAATTCCTGTTCCCTTAGCTTTGACTGAGCAACAGGTTTAGTTTCTTATTATTCTAATAAGCAAACTGCAGAGATTTAGCACAATTTATAAAGAAAAAAAAAAAGATCTGGCTTAGTTACTGTCAGTCACTTCCAATGTGTTTGAATAGCTGTTCTCAACAGAGAAGTACAGAGTGCCATACACGCTGTTTAATTTGATTGGGTCGGGTATTTTCTCTAAATCACTGTGGATGGTATATGTACTGATATCAAAAGAAGATGATAGAACTTTGGTGATGGTCTTTCAGGACTACATACTTGGAATAGAGTAGCTTTTTCCTGCAGTTGTTACTAAGCTAAAGTCGAAGAGCCTGTTAATATTTGATTCCTTGTGCTTCAGAACAACTGGATCTAAATTATGTTCCCTGTTACGCACCTCTGACACTTGCCATGTATCTATACATTTACTATCTTTTATTTCCATAGTACACAGTGTAAGCAAAACTTAATACATAGATTTGGTCAAATATGCACAGAAAGTAGAATTTTTCTGGGTGGGGAAATGCCGTTTTACAGTTAACCTCTCAAGAGACTTCATTTTGAGAGGTTTTTTCTGATGAAGTACTTTTTGAAATTAAGTATAAAGATAATATAAAATCAGTTAAGCATATTTGCTGACACCTTGTCATACTTTCTGATGTGTTTTACAAAATGCTTCTTAAAACATAAACCTGATACTGGCTTACCTAATTAGTTTGTAGGCTGAATGGAATCTGAGATTCCGTAAATACTGGTCTAAACACCGGAAAGCCACAACTTGTCCACTGAACAAAAAGTAATTCTTTAGAAACTGGAGATGGGTCCACGCATTTACATTCTGTATGATTGCTACATAATAGATGTTTTTTCTTGTGCAACAAGTGACTAGAGGGCCAGTGTTTGTATCTTCAATGTCTACTGGGTTAAGTAGCACTAGCTGTGCCAGTAATCAGAGCAGTGGACACAGGGCAGCTGTAGTCCTGCATGCTTTTGTGGTTAAACACCTCCAGCTCTGTGTCTCCTAGGGAAGCTTTATTCCAAAGATAACTTTTTAGTACAGATTTTTTGGTGTGCTGCATGGCTTTGGAAGAGGAGATGGTTGAAGCCTGCCAGCTTAGAGCATGGAAGCAGCATGAAAATGGTGAAACTGCATGCCTGCCACATCGTTTGGTGTTGTCCTCAATCTGTGTAACTATGTCATGTTGTGAAAGAGGCAACGTTTATTCTTAAATTCAACCCTCCTGCCTCCAATTCTTCTTTCCTCCCATTCCAAAAGTACAGACATCTTGATTCTTCTGTTAGTGATACGTGTTGATTTTATATGCATATGACTCCAAAATGGCAAAATGAACAGGAGGAGTAAACAGACAAGTCCTAGTTCTTTCTCTTCTTGGAAAAAATAGGCCACAGAAGTTGAAGTTGTCTGAAAATGCTTGCTTTTTTTTTTCCTATGGCAAATTTTACATAAGCTGATTTTCTATAAATTTACGGTCTCCCTGGAAAATCAGGATTTGCCAAGCTAGGTTGCTCAGGAAGAAGTCAGGAGGTGAGACAATACCAAGGAGTTGGGTGCAGAAGTAAAGGCTTTCCTTTCCCCTCTATTCTGGTGGAAGAGGCTGTTATTTCAGGAGTACTGTTAATAAACATTATTATTTAAGTAATGATGAGGCTTCTGTCTGCAGTAATGCTTTAGGAAATATGTAGAAGTGAATGCAAACCTTTATGGTTTCCTCTAGAAAGTAGAGGAGCGTGCTTTCCTGTTTGACTGAAATGCCAGAAGCATCTAGCTGTGCTTTGCAGTTCTTGCCTGTACCACCCATGAAATAGTACTCTTATCCCAGAAGAGGTACCCAATACAATAGATATTAATTTGCATAAGAGGCTGTTTTCTAATTATGAACAGTTTGTGTGTCCAGGGACTTTTGATTAGTGACGAATTGAAACTAGGGAAGAATATGAATAGCTTGAGGGAAGGAGGACAAAAATGAGAAAATTACAATAGAAATTGACAGGAATAAAAGAAAGCAATCTTTAACTTTAAAGTATTCTGTTTAAAGCATAGCAGAGAGAAAGCAATTTTGGACCAAGTAATAAGGAATCATATGTTCATTAACATGAATTACAAATAATTAGTTACTATTAAGACAAGTAAGACAGAAGATGAATTGAATTCTTTCCTGAGGAGTGACTAGGAGAGAAGAATAGGGAATATGCAGATACCTCTGCTTTCCTTACTGCTTTCTAAGGAAATCATCAGAGCCTTGCCTGTGGAAAATGTGTAAATTTAAATTTTTGATTATTTTTCTTTTAATTCTGTATATGTCAATGTAACTTCACAGAAAACATGAATATAAAAAAAAGAAGGGGCAAACCAGGACTAGCATTGCATGTGATACATATAAACTTTGGAGAAAACAAAGCAACAACAGGCTCTTCAGCAACAAATTCTGTCTTGGAGATGTTTTTAAATCTTTTCTGGCAGAAGTATTGGTTACTTTTCTGAGGTATGTGCCTTGGGGGGGCATATCTTTATATCAGGGTGTAAAAGCATAGAGGGTCAGTTCTTTCCATCTTGTGTGACCTTGTTATTCAGGGATTACCTTACCTGCTATATCAAACCTTACTGAATTCACAGAACCTATCCTGCAGCACAGGTATGTGGTGTGCATAGGTTTAAGGCAGGCTATTGTCGTTTTTATTCCAAATTGAAATTTTAGGTGGGGTTGTCAGATTTTGTATATTAAGCCTGAGACAATCGTGGACGGGTAAATGGATCCTGAATAGCTTTACACTTACTTATGTGCAGCCAATTAGATGCATTGGACCAGCCAGCCTATCCTGGGCTGTCAGATGTCCAAAATACCACCTAGGCTCTGCAAAAGTATAAGAAAAGCCGTGTTTTATTTCCTGTTCACGTAGGAGTTGAAAGTGTAATACAGAATACCCAAAGCTTCTAGTCACAGGAGAAGTTCATGTAAGCTAACTCATGTTGCTAACAGAAGGTGGAAGTTTGATCTGCTGTAGTGTTTACCTTGCAAATATATCCGTGTAATCTTGTTTTGATGAGTTGTGTGTTTGTATCACTGCGGTTATAAATGGGTTTGAAGATTACTGTTGTATTAGTTACAGGAAGACAGCAAGTTTTTTATGCTATTCATACTAGCTTAACTTAGAATGGTAAAATCCATCAAAATGGTGAGCACGTCTAAATTGTGGTCTGGAGAAGACACTTTGCATGACATGGGCATTTAATAATTTCAAATACTAGCTTTATTCTGTTCCTTTATAATAAGAACCCTAACTAGTTCACTTTGTTGCGTGTGTTTGGGTTTTAATGTTTGGCTAAAGGTAGACTGAGGCTGCAGCTCCAGGAGCAGCAAAGGCAGTTTAATAATTTGCTGAAAGAAAGGAAAGAGAGGACTCTCCCTCTGCTTCCTTGCTCAGGGTTGTGTGGTTCAGCCGTCTTCTCGTGTCAGCTTTGGCTCTCCTCAGAGCCTTCTCTGAACTGCTCAGACTTACCCGCTCAGCTGAGAACTGGCCACTTGTTGGAAGTCAGTGTTCTGCCGCATGTAGGGAGCTGAGCTGGCTTGCAGAAGAGTCCAAGTGCCAGAGCTGGCACAGGGTGAGTGAAGGGAGTGGAGCAAGGAGTGCTAGTAGGTGTGGGCTGTGAGATGGGCTCGCTCTGCCTTGTGAAACTGCACTGGCTGCCTACAAAGCCAAGCTGTGGCACGTTGGAGGGGCTGGAGAGAGGTGTTTTGAGGTACTATCTGGCAAATAGAACTGGGCATTTTTCTGATTCAGAATTGATTATTTTTCTGTCTCTGCTTTTGTCCCACACATACTTTCTTTTCTTGTGATTCCCGCTCTGCCCCTGCCCACAGAAGACCACACAAATAATCAGCTCTCATTCAGTTTGTCAAATAATTAAGCTGCAGAGGACTTTAATACTGATGTTGGAGAGACAAAATAGTGCATAATTTTGGCACTAGGCCAGCCTTGGGACATTACAGCTCTGTCAGTGAAGCTCCTGTTTGTCTGGCAGAGGGTTTGGTTGAAATTCGTCACCTTAACTACTGATTGTCTTGAGAGAAATAAAACCAAACCTGTATCCCACAAAGATCAAAAGGTAACTGTCCCCTGAGATATGATTTCTGAGCTGGAACAATGCTCAGTAGTATTTGCTGGTGAGAACTACCGTCCTATTTTTCTAATTGTTCTGCCTGAGATGGTGAAATAGCTTAAGGAACCATTCTGGCATTGTGAACTCCCTCGCCTTTCCAGAGCCTTTAGCAGTATTTGTGCGGCCATATGCTCCTGAAAGACATTAGAGAGCTACCCCACAGATTCTGTTCGTACTTTGTATGGGATGCTTTTAGATGAAGGCAAAATCTGCTTATGTGCTGCTAGATTTTGATTTTCTTTCAAGACTGCATTTGTTGATCAGTGCTGTTTTACTGGGTGTTCCCAAAATGAAACTACGTTTCTTTCCATCAGAAAAATCTTCTGAATTAATTGTAATGTGTGAAAATGTTCAACTTTTAGAATGTATTTATCTCTATGGGCATTAATCAATTGGAAGTAAACGGTTTCATGAGTAATACTGCCTTTTCTAACTTACTACAATAATGTGTTGAATCTTCTTACAGGTATGAGTGGCTTGTGTACTATTCATTTTATTTAGAGCTCACTGTGCCAAAAATATAAAATAAATCTCTTGCTTTTCTTTTTTCTTTTTTGTTAGACATTAAGGCTAATCTATACCACTACAGCAGTGCAGAGGAAAAATGTAGGAGCCTCAGGACCTGAAAAGTACACGGAGGCATTTATTAAAAAACAGATTGAAGAGTTCAACCTAGGAAAGAGACATTTAGCCAACATGATGGGAGAAGATCCAGAAACTTTTACCCAAGAGGATATTGATGTAAGTACAGTTGCTCTGTTGGAGAAGTAATTTACTATAGAGTTTCAGATATTGAAAGCACTTTACTTCAGCATGAGCTCCTCAGCTCTTTGTGAATTTTAATCAAATTGTCAGAATAAGAAAGAATACTACTATACATTGAAAACATTGCAACTGTGACTCTGAATAGAGATTCTACCCCTGCTACCATGTAAGGTCAGACATCACAGTATAGAGCTGTATACCGTATCTTGCTAAAGCACAGTAGGTTCTTTTAAAAAGTACTAATGGATAATCCTGTTGATCTGAGGTTATAAGAGGCACTGTAAAGGCTTTTGTAGCACTTCAAAATGTTTACCCACAGTTTGACCTGCTGTGTATATTTAGGTCAGGTTTTCTTGTATGATACTGTGGTTGCTAGTAATGCAAATTAAACTTTATAGGATGTTTTACAACTCCCACTCTGGTTTAGGTTAGAGATTTTAATATAGACATGAATTTAAGCTCATATCGGTAGCTTCAAATGTAGTATTTTATTGCAGTTTCCTGACAACTGACAGATGGGTGGCTTCCTCTTTCTCTGTGTCATTTAGGCTCATGTATAGAAACGTTCCCTTTCACTCAGAAAAATGTTTTGTTGCATGGATTTTTTTAATGTCCCACATGGTCTTCACTTCTGTCATTTCTATCTTATTTTATCACACGGCAGAGGTAGGGAGGAGAAATGTCATTTGGTGACATTCATTCTTAGGTGAAGCTGTGTGAAGTCTCATGGCTGAAGCTTTTCCTGTGCAGCAGCTATGCTATTACTATAGCCATGGCAGCACAGTGTATCAGCAGAGCCCTTAGGGTAGACATAGTAATGGTATGTGCGAAAAGAGGAGTGCATGGTTTAGTTTTTTGAGGGTGAGGAGATTGTTGCCTCTCAGTGGCAAAATTCTGTCAGCATAGCCGAGTCCACATAAGAGGTCTTGACAGCGTGCTTATGCCAAGACAGACCTACATCTGTAGGTGGTGATACAGGCTGATTTCAAACATATTTGACAGGCTTCAAAACTTAAGTTCTGAAAACTTCTCTGAAAATAGACAGCAAAGTAGAGAAGAGACACACAGTTAATGGGCTGCTGAGAAAAACTCTGAAATGAGACTTGAGTTTTATCAGGTATCAGAAAATCCGTAAGGGAAGCTTCACTGCAAGTCACAAATCCGTAGGAAGCCAAGCTTTGTGAGTACAAAGCTATGCACTTATATTTCGACTGCTTCTGTTCAGAGTCATAGATAGCACTTTGCTCTTCTGCAGACAGGTGCCAATGCAGGAACCCTTCCAGCTCTCAGGGTAGGGTGGATAAAGTCCTCTCAACAGCAGAAGTATTCACTGAGGCATCTGAGCCAGCTGTATTAGCAGCCTGTTTCTGTATATTGGCTTTCTTATTTCTGTGGAGACTACAGAATTTCCTTTTCCTGTATTTTTCAGATGTGCTTTTCTGAACTTTAATGACCTTTATCTTTTTGAGTTACTTTCTTGTAAAGTATTCGTGCAGAGACCTGCCACCAGAATACCTCCCATATTAGTACAGGATGATGATGATGCTAATAGTTCAGTTTGTTTGCCTGAAAGGTTACTGGTAGGTGAATGTGTTAATCTTTAGTCTGGCATCCTTCTGTGACAGGGTCTAGTGGGAAGGCTTATAGCAAGACTGCAAGAAATGGTAAATGACTGTATCAAAGCAGTGGTTTCTTCCTTATGAATCCACAGCACTATGATTGTTTGCACAAAATTAACTGAGCTCCATCATTAGTAAAAGCAGATTCATTCTGGAAGTCAGTTCTTACAAATGCAGTGCAGGTGACAGATATGGGACTGCTTTGCAGACTCTTGTTTCTGAAAAGGTGGAGAAGTGGAGCCAAAAGAGTAGTGTTTTGTTTGGTGATACCAAATATCTGTGGTACATGTTTGATTTCTTCATATTCCATCAGGTGTTGGAAAATAATTAGTGTGTAATGGTGTCTGCTATGCATAATTAAATTTCTGTTATAAAAATATAAAAGCTGCTTAAGCACTGGCAGGGGAATTATCAAGCTTTACATTTCGAACAGTAATAATTCTTTCTGATGAGTGCTTATATACCTCCATGTCTTACACTGTTAATCAGTCTGTGCAGTCTGTTTCAGAAGCAGACATCAGAATTCTGTCCTTCAGTGGAATTTTAGGAATAGTTTATAAAAGCTAAACCTTGTGGAGTTTTAAACAGGAAAGTAAGTTGACTTACTTGCTAATCCTTCTGGATGTTGTGGAAGCAGAATTGCATCTTACTGATGCTTTTATTTAGGAATGAAAAGTTAAGCTGTGCATTACAACTGTGTTTCTGGGGGAGAAAAAACAATCCAGCAAATTGATATATAACTCTGCAGAAGTCTTCCAATTGCTTTTTAATTGATATTACAAACCTCGCTCTGAAGCTAGGATGTTTTATTCTCCTATGTGTGAATATGTGCTATGAAGTTTTTCTAATTGATTTGGTTTGCCCATTACATTTGATGTATCATTTTTCACAATATTTCATAATTTGTGCTCATTTCTAATGAACAGAGTCGTTAGGACAGGCATGTCTAAGTACAACTGACAGCTAACATTAGGTGCCAGATGCAGTTTATAAAGCTATGTAGAACTGTAGAGAACAGTTTAAATAAATTAGCACCTGTACATTAGTCTCACTTGCTGGTAATTTATAAGCGAATCAGTAGAGATGACATTTAGGTAAGTCATTGATCAAGTTAACAGCTGCATTCCCACTGCCCAGCTGGGATACCTAATTAATAGAGATTGCTGTCCTGACCTAGTGCTTCTCCCGGTTGAGTCTGTAATCCTTTTATTTTGTGATTTAAGTTTTAACTTACGGTTGTAGTAAACAGCCCACCTTAATTTTCCACTGTCAGTTCTGTGATATTCTACTTTAAACCCCAGAAATCTAAGTAAGATTAATACAAGCGTCTTAATCTTCATGACCTATTTATATGCCAGTATTTTTATTATTCATTTTTATGCAGTCACTAAATGCTCTCCCAGATATGAGCTCATCATAAAGCAATACTCTTAGGGGGGGGAAAAAAAGTTAGTAAAACTCAAAAGCTAGAGGTCTCTGCTAATTTTCTCTTGTCTGCCTTGGGACCTACTAGATTGTTGTCAAGAAGATGTAGGAATTTGAATCTAAAATATATGTTTATCTTCCATAGTATATATATTGTTGCAAAAGTAGCAGTAAGGTGGTTAACTATGAAAACGTTAAATGCGCAAAAACTTCATTCCTCATAGGGTATGGTTTCTTTCAGTGAATTAAGACTAATGAAAAATAGGTTGTATTCAGTTACTTTTAAAAGTGGCTCAGCACATCTGATTTCTAAATAACATTCAGATTTTAGCAACACAAAGTGTAGAAATGAGTGAATATGGAAACATCAGAAATGTTATTCAGAACAAAATATGTTTCTGAACTTGATTTCTGCAAGAAGAGTGCATTGTCCAGCATTGTCCTTACAAGAAATATTGGATTTTGTATTGTTTTTTAAATAGCTGACTAGAATGCTTTTTTCAATTCCACTCCCCCCGCCCCCCCCCCCTCCCCGGTGTAGCCAAACTGCATCAATATTTTCTTACTTCTGCATCAAAATCCATCTGAACTGATGACTGCTGTATTTCTTTTTTTCCTTGTATAATACCGTTCAGTGTTTTGAAAAGTTGAAATGAAGACAGAAATAATAACTGCTACTTCCAAAAGGTTTTTTGCTTTTTTTTTTTCCTGTGCAGGCTCTGGAAAAATACATTAATTTTTGTTTTGAAAATTATTAGTATAAAAATAATGCAATATTAAAAAGTGGTTATTTTTTTTCATATGATGCTAGTGGTTGGTCTTTTTTCTTTTTAAGTGATGAGGTTAAAATGATCCATTATTGTGAACTTGAAACTTTTTTCTGTCCAAGCTAGTATTCAACAGGGATGAATGATTGGGGTGGTTTCAATAAATTTTAGTTAGTTGTTAGAGGAGGATTTTGTTTTACAAGGTAATCTTAGGTGTGTCGCTGTTTTGTGTTTTTTTTTTTTTTTTTGTGTGTGTGTGCTTGTTAACCTTTTCTGTCTTGTAAAGTCTGAAATAGTTGGTTGGTTTTTTTATTTTTATTATTCAACACTTCACTTCCCATTTTTGTCTCATTCATTCCTGGTTCTTCCCCAAATACTCTGAATTTTGGATGCTGGAAACTTAAAGAATACTGCTAGTGTGGTTAGAAGGAAAAAGAGCTGTTCCAGCAGACATCTCAGTCAGAAATGCTGAAGTGCAGTGGCTGAATAACATGATTCAAGAGGCAAGGTTTAAGAAGGCTTTTGCGTGATGAAGTTGAGCAGAAGCTGAAATGGCTATTGCTCAGATGTGTGATATCTGAGCAGCAGTGACACAGAATCATCAACAATGTTTTGATGTAATAAAAGGACATTTTGATGTAATTATGTACTGACAGCATCTCTGCCTATAGAAATGGTCACTCTCCCAGCAGTTATGGCAAGCTTAGAAACTAAACTGTTATGGCATTAAGTGTCACTTCCACCTCAGTGTTTTCATGGTTGAAGTTTTGTGTATATCTAAAAAGGAATAAGCAGGATTCTTGAGCCCTCTGCCAGAAGGGATCTGTTGCAAGGGAACCCCAGGGTGGAGGTGTTTTCATCCCCCTCCCCGCCTCCGCCTTTCATTCTTTCTACACAATACCTTTCCTCACAGGACATTACTTAGATACGTATCTTTGCACGTGATTTCAGCAATGAAAATTAGTGGAATGTTTTTGTGTTTGAGCTGTAGATCCAACAAAAGTGTGGGAAGACACTTGGGCAAGATCAGTTTGCCCTGCCAAACTTTTCCCACTTACGGCGGGTTACTGAAGGACTGAACTGGCGCAGTCTCCTTCCCCTATCCCAGTACGACTTGGTCAACTCTATATTTGAATTAAGATACTGAATTCTTAATTTCTCAAGACCTTAGAGAAAAAAAAAAAAAAAAGGTAACCCTTACTGACCCAGCTGAATTTGTTTGATTCAGAGTTAGTCTCTGACGTTTGAGAAAGTGAGCAAATAAAACCTAGGCAGGGAAGGAGGATCAGAAGTCAGTGTGTGCAACATGCACAGCGAAGAGGGAAAATAAAGGCGTGGCAGGTTTGCTGAATTTGCATGACATGCCACATGCAGTGCTGGACAGATTATTTAATGAATTGGTTTGCATGTTTGAAGGACTGCCAGATAGGATTTATTTTTTTTTTTTTAATAGGGATGGAAGCTTGTTCTGTTCATATTATTCCAACTGGCTTGAATTTAAACTTAGAGCTGCAAGTGAAAGACATTGTAGTCCTGTGCGCAGTATATTGAATCATCTGGTCCCTGAACTAGTGATGATATAACAGGATTTCTTTTAGTTTGCTACAGTAATGTTAAGTTTACCAATGCAGTTTAAGAAATGTCTGATGTCAATTATCATGTTACTAACATATATTCATTATGATCTGCTATTTTGAAAGGTGTGACTACTGGGTATTTTTTTTCCTGCATGGATCAACAGTGGAGTTTAAAAACAAACGTTCTTTTCAAATCCTGAAAGGAAATAGCTCAGATTTTTTTTTTTTTTTATAGTAACTCTTAGCAGAAGCAGGCTGTACCTATTCCACCTTTTTTCAGTAGCTTATGTAATTATTTTTGGAAACACTAATGTGTTACTAGGTACCAGGATTTTTAATTGTGTTTCTGCTGAAAATAATGATGGATATTTGTTTTTTAGAAAGTTGTGTTTTATTTCAAAAGACAGTGGCAACAGTGTGATTTAACAAATAGAATTCTGAAATAGCATCCCAGACCCTGTGGAGGCTAGTGGGATGAATGAATCTTGTATAGCTGAAATGATGGCCTGAAGACAGAGGTTCTTGGTCATATTAAGCACAGTATTCCTTCTCTCATCTAGACTTCAAGTCAAATTAAGCACTAGAAGAAGGATATGGGCCATAACCCTTAAGCTGAAAGCCACTCCTGGAATGGAAAACTGCAGTTAAATCTAAAAGGTTTCTTGGGAACTTTACTGCTAGCATTTAAACCTTGATTATAAAGTTTTAAGAGGACATTCACCTGCTTTTCCTGTGTTCAGGAAAACGCAGAATGTGCAGTTAAATCTCTACGGAATTTTGACTTGAGACATGGAGATTCCTGAAAGGAAACCTGTGTTCCAAATCTGAAGACATTGTCAGATTTCAGGAAAATATTTAATGGTTATTTGTCCTCCAATTGCAGTTTGGAGAGATGAATTCTGATGTCATTTCCTAAGTTTGATCCACCATCTTATTTTATTGCTACTACATGTGGGTGTTGAGAATTACAGTTTCTCTGAAATACCCCTTTTCTACAAGATTGAAACATTTGCATAGACAAAAGCAGGTTCTAAAATAAAGTTTCCAAGAGGCAGACTGACTTGCTGTGTAGTTGCTTAAAAGTACAGTCTGAGGACACGGCTATTTAAAATTATTAAGAAACTTCTGAATAAAGTTGAACTGGAGTCTGTTGCATCCCAGGATAGCTCCTAATGGGATGTAAAGACAAATACCTCATCCTTTGTTATATCTCCATAAAAAGGTAGAAGGCAGGAAGACTCTTGTTTCTTTCCATTTTGGAACAATGAAAAAGTGAACTTACACAGTGAACTGTTTGGCTAGTTGTCATGTGGAGAGCTGAAAGTAGACGGTAGGGTTTGTTTGTGCTTTAGTGTGAAAGACATGATATACACTCAAGCAATATAAAATAAACTTTATAGAAGTAGAAGGTCTCAGATGGCAGCCATTCTCTTCATTAGAAATGTTAAATTGTTATATTTAGCTTTTATTAAGGTGTCATAGTTACTGTAACTATTTTGACTGAGATTCTGGAAATGCTTGTATAAAGACTACGTCTTAAGTACACACACAGTCAGTCTCAGTATCCTGTAATAAATTCTTTTAATATATTATATAAGGTGTTTGTTTAACATCATTTGGTTCACAGCAGATTTCTCTATTGTCATCATAATTAATCCCCATTTGTTCGTAAATAGGTGTTCACCTACTGTGTGTATGCATAAAATGCCCATTGACTAACAAATGGGAATATAGTAGTCACTAAGAGAAACAAAATTACCATTTCATAAAATCAAGTTAAGCCTTTTGTTTGCTTCAGAATTCTCAAAATTTCTCTTCAGGATGCCAGTGGGGGATTAATGAAAGTAATAGGTTAGGTCTTTTTACACGCCATGCATATTAAATCAGTTGAAGCACTGACAAACCACTCCATGTCCATGGAAAAAATTATCAGCAAGTAATAGCCCTGAGGTAGCCTAACCAACAAAGAACTGTTCTTCTTAAAGAGAAGATTTTTAAACTCTGATTTTATTTTAATTCTACTTTTCTGTACTGTCTAATGGAAATATAAATGAGACCACTGCCAGAGGGGTTTATTCAGTTAGTCCATGTTACTGTACAAGAACAAGATTTCGATCTTGAGCTCTACTACCCAGTGTCTGAAGTTGGCTATGCTTGCCAGACTCTTACATCTGGGGATTTTTGATGGCTAGCATTTTCTGTTTTGTTCTTAAAACCAAATGGAAACAAAGGCATATTTTTGCTTTATTAAATTATGTTTTGGTTATGTTGAAGAGGGAGAGTATGTTGATGTTGAACAAAAATGCATGTCATTGGGCTTAACCTTTTACGGTGCTTTGCCTTGCACTTTGCCAGAATGATTTGGAATTTTGGTATACCTGCTTTATTTGTTGGAGGCAAATAATACTAACTATGCATCGTAGTGGTAGCTATTGGTTAAATAAAAGAAAATTATGTACCTTAAACGTAGTGAAGCCAGTGGTAAACAATGAGCGTGTAATGAATGTGATGTGCTTTGCTAAATTGTTTTAGCAAACCCTTGGGCATCTAAGCAGAAGAAAGATGGCATTTAAGAGTCTCTTTCCTGAGCAGTTAGTTCAAGTTCAGCAAAGACTGTAGTGATTCACAGTTGTTTTCAAATGCACTGATCAATGAAATGCTTATTTAGGCTATGTAAAATATCTTCTACTGCCACAACAAACGTTGCTTTTAGACTTGAGGAAACTGCATCTGTATAAATTGGGATTCTAAATGTAAAACTCTGCTTTGTCCAGATGCTTTAAATAAAATTTCCATGCTTGGTCTCTCAGTAAGTACTGTTAACAAGCACTGGTATTTTCAGAAAGATAAATGTTGTGATTTCCTCCAAAAGTTGGAGCACTTGAAATTTCAGGGGAAAATCACTGTGTATAAAGGTGGTCTTTGCAACTGAGTAGTTTTGGTAAGTTATGATAAATGCATACCATAAAAACTTAACTTTGCAGAAGAAAGTTCACTCATTCTCTTATAGAGTATAGCCTTCAGAATGAGGTTTTTACTTTAGGTGAGGATTTCTGAGAAAATCATCTGCTTTTCTTTTCAGGACAGCACATATGCGGCACTCTTCCTTACTGATTTAGTTGCCTACTGTACCAAAGTTATACTGGTTTTCTCTACAAGAAAGTACCTAATAAATATTTTGGTGATGATTTTGTTGGAAAAAATTACATATATGGTCTCTCATTTTGTTTTCAGAAAGCTATTGCCTATCTCTTTCCTTCTGGCTTATTTGACAAGCGAGCCAGGCCCATGATGAAGGTAGGATTTTTTTTGGTTGCATTTCTGAATAGTTGTAGCATGATATTTTAAGTAACTTTTTCCTTTTGTTGATGTTTGTTTATTTATTTGCAGCATCCCTCTGAAATTTTTCCAGAGCAGAGAAGTAAGTGTTCATAGATTGTTCTTTTTTATTATAATTTCTAAGTATTAGAACTTCTGCATATGTAGAGTTCCTTATTTTCACAGATTTACTTTTTCCCCCCATGTTCCTAATAACTGCTAAGACATGAGCCATAGAGCCTGATCTGATATTTTGGTTTTTAGGCTAAAGGACACTGCTGGATTCTGGAATAGCAGTGGTCTTTTCAGACATCTTGTTAACTGACTATAAATAAATGTTTTTCATTGTTTTAAAAAAAAACCATAATAGGTAGGGTGATGTGCAGAATCTGTTGAAGTCATGGGAAAACCTTTTGTTGAATTCAGTAGCTTTTTGTCAGAGCTGTCTATCACAGCCATAAAATATTCATTAATACTATTTTAAACCAAAAGTTTTCCTGGTAACTTCATTGTTCTGAAAGCTTAAAAATTACAGTTTTGAAATTGCCAGTTGAGGATGTAAGTAAGGTGAGTTGAAACTCTCCCGATCATGTCTCAGTTTTGACCTGAAAATCCTAACTCTCCACTGATGTCCACACTGTCTTTGATCTTGCTCCTGAGACACCATATTAAGCCCCAGTTGTCACTGATATGCCACTGTGTTGGTCAGTGAGAACTTCACTGAAATTGCCAAATTAATTTTACACAGAATACTTAAAAGATACATTAAAACCTGTTGTCCACTTTTGAGTCACGTTTAATATGAACTAGTGGCGTGGGTGTGAAATTCTGCATTCGCTGAGCTATCAAGTTCAAGATGGGCATTTTTGATTTATCAGCAAAATCTTACAGTTTTCTGTCCTTCCTTTTCATGTTCCTGGAATTAATTGATACTTAATATTTTTGGTGCTTTGTGTATCTTTTAGAAAGTTGTCTAAATTATCTAAAATTTTGGAATTCCAGCTTTCAAATGGTATCATGCATTATTTTCTAACTTCAAAGTATTGTGAAGTACAAAGTAGAAAATGAAATGGTGGGAGAGCATTAGTCGTTATGCAGTTTTAAAATCCAAGGGCTGTTTTATGGCAGATTTGGGCTACTATTCTATATGCTTTCAGGACTAAAAAATTCTTTGAAATACTAGTTGTGTCCTGAGGAGTGTAAGAGCTAATTAGTATAAATATGTATCTTTGCATTTACATCTAAAAATAACACTTTCAGTAAGTATCACTTTTAAGGCAGTTTTGTCTTGTCTATGCGTTATGTCTTTGATAACTGTGAAGTACAAAACCCATAAATTTATCCTTCAGAATGTTCTCTGAACAGCAATTTCAACAAAATATGCTTTCACAGCTGCATTACATGGAAATTCACACATTCCACTAGTAGTATGTGTGGGTAAAATCTCTCTGTATTCCTTCTGTTCTAGTAAGTTTTGCATCTTTACATTCAACTTCTGTTGTATTATGTCTTAACATTCCAATGCAATACATACTGTGCTTATCAGACAGGTTATTGGAGTCTTTTGTCTTTGTAGCTTACAGATGGCTTCATTTGAGCTTCACTGGATAAAATGGCTGGGAGTTTCTCTATAGTTCACTTTGTAAAAAGCTCTCAGATTTTTATTTTTGTCACTTAATTTGTAAAAAAATCTTTGTTGTGTTATACTTGTTGGATTTTTTTCCCCCCAAAGTTGAAATTTATTTGTCCTTAAATAACACTTTTTAATGAATAAAATAAATGGGATGTGCTGAATTATATGGAATGTATGTTTTCTTGCTGAACTAATTATGTAAACTACAGCGTAGATCTTTGTATTTAAATATCCCAAACGTATCGACATGAACAAGTCCTAAAATTACCCAAGTACTGAAAGCGTTATGTTACCTGCAAAAGACAATTGTACAAATACTTAGTTTAGTTTAGATACATTATACTACTGAAAAATTTGCTGCGGGCTAAAAGCACTGTTTTCCAGAGCTATTGACCTTTCATCTTCCACAATCATCGTATAGATTTCAGTTGTCTCTTAATTTGTATGTCATGTTCTAAAATGGATGCTTCTATCTCTAATATCAACTATACAGTGTTTGAAAGTTTAAGATGTACATGAGGGATTCCCTCATGCTAAATTATATTTAGAAATATTATATTAAATATTTGGTTATAATTGCACATGGAGATTGGTTTTTAACAAGGTAGTCTAAATCATTAGATTTCCAGACAGGCTGAATACCTGCAAAATGCCTTTGTTCTCTGATATTTAAAGAGGTAATCAGTATTATGAAAGAGGTTTATAACTGCAATTAAATACAAGGGATTTTTTTAATGAGTGTATATTGCTTTCTTGTCTAATCTTGCTTTTCATTAGAAATCCAGTGGGGAGAAGATGGCCGACCATTTCACTTTCTCTTTTATACTGGCAAGCAATCATATTACTCGTTAATGCATGTAAGTATGTTATAAATCTGTAATAAATAATGCTAGCTCCCAGTCAAGTACATATTATTCTAGAGATGCATATCAGGAGTTCGTGAGTTTACTCATGTTTTCTCAGTAGGCCATAGTATCACCACTGAAGCTACATGAAACGTATTTTTATGTCACAATATCCATTATTAGGGGCATTTTTATGTCACGTGTAAGAGAATGTATTCTCTTACATAACAGCAACAGTTCTTGCTTTATTTGTTGCTTTGCTTTACAGTTTTGGCTATGGACTGGGTTTGAATAGTCCGCACACTTACTTGTAGGCTGTATATGGTTAGTAGCGGAGAACATGTATGCAACTAAAATGACTAGTTCTAGAAGAATTTGTTTTAGAATAAAAAATAGGAGTCTCTTTTCCCTTGAAGGGCAAAGCTATATGAAATGTTATTTGTGCTGACATTTAGTGTGAAGAAAATTTGCATTTAAACTGCTTAATTGATTTTTCTTAGACTGTTTCATTCATGCAAACTTAAGGCTTTTTCTGAAATGTACGGTTCCAGGGAGTAAAGGATCCACATCTGTTTACCTTTATGAAGAAACACTGTATCTAACAGAACATCACTAGACCTGGTCTTAACATGGATTATGAACAGGCGTTTCATATCTATGCCCATCAATGGTGCAAGCGTTATCTACCTCTTTGGAGGAGTTTATGGAAAGATGTGCATGTTTGTTATGTGTACTTACAGAAGACAAAAGCATTAATAATGTATGTAGAAATATTTAATTGGACAGTCATGTCAGATTTTGTTTCCTCGTTAGGTAGTCTTTACTTAGTTCTATGGTTAGTCTGTTGTAAAAAAAAATAGTAATTTTATATTACCAAATTCAGTGCACAGCTTTACTGAGTGTAGTGTTTTTATTTGAATCATCTGATACTTATTTTGTTCTGTGTACCCAAAGGACAAAATCCCCACTTGTCAGGTACATTTATTTCTTTAGTAGAATAAAAAACAATGCCCCCCCCCCCTTTTTTTTTTTTTTGTTTTTTTTTTGTTGACCTTGGGCAAATGAGCTTCTTGCCCTGGCAGAAATGAAATGAATGATAAATGTAGAGTGTGTCTTTGCTGAGTAATGGAGCTGCAGCATAGGCTTTCCACAGAGGTTTTCTCCTGCACAGCCTGAGGCAGCCCGAGGACCCCTGCTGTTCATTTAAATAGGTATGTCAAATCTGCCTCGAAACGCCGCTGGTTTGATCTGTGGTAATATTTGTGAAGGTTCCATATGGACTTGAGCCCCCTGCAGTGCTAAGAAATAATGTACAACGCTTCATGGTGCAGACGCAAATTTTCTCTGAAAAAGGATGCAATGCTGCGTTTTAGCTGTCGGAGAGGATGATGGAGCTGACGCGCTAGGCCTGTCAACTTGTTACACGGATGGGTTGCACGCAGCAAGGCTGTGGAAAATCTGTGCCTTTTAACTTTTCTACTTAATCACGGTTGTAGCATTGCCTTTAGACTGTATGCTACATTAATTCTCTTCCTGCCTTCTGCCTTTCATCCCAAGTTTCACGGAAAAAAGTAAAGCATGCAGGTCTTGTAGAGGAGCCTTATCAAACAGCTGTCATCTGACAAGCCATTTGCATTTGTTTTGGCTGAAACAGAGCAACCCAAGGGCAAGATGTTTTGTTGCATTCCATCATAATGAAGAAATTACAAATTTTACAAGGAGCACAAGTTTATTTTTAGCTCTTACTAGCAGTTAGAAAGAGCATGCAAGCTTGCCTCAGAAATCTGTAAAAGAATAGTGTGCGTCTTGTTTCTAATAGTGTGGCAACCACCTTCAGACAAATGGGTTTGACAAATGCATTTTTCATTAGTACAGGATACTTGAGCATTCTTTGACTGTTTCTGAATATTTTTGTTAAATAGGCTTCTATAAACCTAAATCCGCTAAGTGAGGTTTAACAGGGGTTTTTTTAGTCAGCCAAATAAAAGCAGAAATCTGCATGAAATTCCCAACATTGTTTTAACCTCTTATTAGACTAATGTGTATTTAACAAAATGTATTTTGAAGTCTCAAAGCTAATTAATTTGGCTAGGGAAATAAAAGGTTGTGTGTTAATACAGTCTAGTGTAAGTAATCGATCCCATTTGAGGATGTCCTTTAAATTGCTGCATTAAGTCTAATAAATCGGATAAACGTAATATTTAGCTTAAACTTGTATGCCATTAATTACTACATAGACTCATGTGGAACTTGAATTTTACTAGCAATTAATAATATAACTGGTCACAGCATTATTTGTTTAGTTATGCTAATAATCCACATACTAAAAATTGTATATTTGTATGTATTATAACTGCCCAATATATATTTTGTTATGCCTTGACTATTAAATTAACTTTCATAAAGGATATTTGCTTTATACTCCATTGTGGTCTTTGTTCTGCCTGTTGAATAAAGTTTAGCTGTAGAGAAAAAGACAATTTATTTTTCATCTGATACACAGAAGAATGTTTATTGCATGAAACACCATTTCAAAAATGTTTGACTATCATTAACTTAAAAGTTTTTCAGAGTAATATATTTTTGTAATGTGCAGAACAAGACGAAACAGTCTCTTCATAACGTTGTGTCTAGCAAAATAGTAATGTTTTGTAACTGTGCTTCTTGCACGGTTTTAGAAATACCAGGTTGTAGATCAGAGGTAAATGCTCTAACAATAGAGCATTTTAACTCTTAAAAAAGCAAAACCTAAAAACGCCCAAAGTATATGCTGAAGTCAAAACCACATAAAAAGCAAAGAAAAATGCAAACTGTTACATAAAATGTGGGCTCTGCAGCATATTTTAACTAAAACGTTGGGGTTTTTTTCCCTGTAAGAATTTCTTCTTCTAGGCTTCCATTTGCTAATTTCTTCCCTACATTTTTAATGCAGGGTAAAATGAGAATACTATGTTTTTAATTTTAAGAGAGCATCCTTGCAGAGATCTGAAATTTGATCTCTCTATTAGAAATGGAAGCATTTCAGTACGTAGCCAATCTTGTAAAATCAGCTATTTTGACTGTGTAATAGCTGAGTTTACAAGACACACAGATGTGTACATTCATGAATTGGACTATTGAATCCTGAAGTGATTAGTAAAATCTTCACCTGCCAGCTTTGAAAGAGCGAGTGTGTCTTCAGAAGCTTTCTCTAGCTGTTAGGGAGTGAAGATTTGTCAGATAAATTAGTGGGCATTACATGCGATTCCTGATTTTGCAAAGGCTTATCCACATACTTTTCTTCATACGTGAGTGGTTCTTTTAGTCTGTTGACTTCATCTCTATACAGAGATTAAATACATGCATTAATTTTTTTTAATACTTCAGACCAAAATTTTATTTCATAGAGATGCAAGTCCACTTTCATTGCCAGAAATATGCAAGAAATTATATTTAGTGTTTCTCTTAAACTTGGGATGTATTTTAGAATACTACTTTTTAATGTCACTTGTCTTCATCTGTGTAAAGAGTTCTTTGTGTGAATGGACATCATTACTGAAATTTAGCCAGAACAGTATAAAGAGATTGTTTTAATTCTAAGAAGTGCACATTCTTAGAACTTCAACAGGCTATGGAGCGTTGATGTTCTTTGAGAATACCTAGGGAAGGTCTTCAGGAAAATCTTACTGTTCCAGCTGTTGTAAAGCTTTCTTTGCTGTTGTAACAGTGAGTTTCTGAGGCTAAAAACCAGTGGGTGGCAACGCAAGTTTCATTTGTCCGTGTTTATCATATGTTTCTGAATATGATGACAAAATCCTTAGGTCTTCCTTTGATTTGCGTCGTGTTACCTGAAAATACTTCACTTTCTCTTTAGAAGCAATTCAAACTATAGTCAGTCCGTCTGGAGGTACCAGCTGTGATTCAGTCCCCCTGCCCTTTTTTAAAGAACTGCGATATAGTTGTGTTTTTGCTGAGCTCCTGGTTCACGTGTTTTTTGCTGACTGTTCCAGTACATAAATGTATATGCCAGAGTGTCGTGAAGATGATGGGTATTTGTGAGAAAGCAAACGAGACTGCTTTTGCCAGGTGGGAAGGTGACGCTGTGCCTTAGGAAGGCAAGAGGTAAGCTGAGAGGCTAGCAGTGAAGTGAAAAAGCTCCTTAGACATTTGTAAGACCTAGTAACGCAGTGCCTCTTCTCATCATCTTAACACCAAAATACCGTCATTGTGCCTGGTTTCACTTCCAAATGCAGAAACTCATGGATCTCGTGGTAATCTGTAAGCCTAAAATTTGCTTGGTGTAAGGCACACCTCATGGCTGGTGCTTTTAATATATAGTTAATAATTTCTGCAGCCTGATAGCTCTGAATGGAGCCATTTAGTGATGTGACATGAACCTTGTCCAAAGTAGTGCTACCATATCTTGTTATCTTAGAGACCTACAGATATATTTGTGAGGCCTGGAAATATTTGAAAATATGTTTTGTTGTGCTCTTTTCGATGATGTTTTCCATGCTTGAAGGTAATTTTTCCTAGCTTCAATCTGATGCAGATGTGTCTGTCAAAAAATGAAGGATTTCTGAAAAGCATACTACTATAATACACGAAGAGTTCTGCTGTCTCAAAAATGGATGATTTTGTACTTCAGGATTTTATACTGTAGAGTTGTTCCAAAAATACTTCTGTTTCATTGTGCTGTTAAAAACATAACCAGTGACCTGCATGAAAGACTTTAGTAAATTGTCCCCATTTAAATGCTTTGAGTGCAGCTCAGATAATGATCTGTTCTTAGTTCATACACTTTAAATACAAATATTTTTAGTAATGTGTGGGTGTATTTTTGTGTTAGTGGATAAATCAGCCTGAACAGTAGGTGTTTATAAATAAGCAAGGGGCTTTTGTTCATTTGTTTTTTTAAATGTAAACTATTGCAGAAATTTCGTTGCATCCTGTTGCAAATCCCAGTATTACGTTAAGAACTGGTATTTCATTGGTTAATTTCTGACAATACAGAGCTGTCTCACATTTCTTCTTTTACTGTCTTTTGTAAGTAATACAAAGAAAAAAAACCCAACCATTGTTTCTTGTCCCTACCAATTCTTATACTAGTTTCTAGTATTTGGTAAAACTCATTATATTAATAAGGTATATGAAAGTTATTACAAGCTTGCTATTTTCACCTGTTAATGGAAGTAAATTATTTGGTATATAAGTACTTTGCTGTAGTATAACAATCCTGTTTTGTTTCAGTATAATTTATAATTATTTCTCTAAATGCTGCTATTTAACTTGTGATTTGAATCACTGTTGTAATTCAGAACATTAGATGTTATATTTTAGAACCAAATAGTTCAGAAAGTGTCTGAACTGAAAACCTGAAAATAAAAGTGGGTTTCTTCTGTAATACTTCGTGTGACTTTTTTGGAATATTTTTTCCTTTAGGTTTTCTGAAGTGGTAAATCGGTATCACAGCATTGTTTGAAAATAATAGCATAGCTAAGAATTTTGAGAAAATTGTTTTACTCTGAATTTTCAGTATTTTTTTAATATATTTATAATGTTTGAAAGAACAAAAAATCTGATTATGGTAAACGTACAACTATGTGTGGCGCTATAGACATGCCTGGGCAAGAGGGAGTTCTGACTGATAGAGACCACTAATAAAGTTGATACTCTAACTAAATGAAATTATTTATAGTCTTTAAACCTTGTCAGTATTTTGAAGAAGGCAAGCTAAAATGAGAATGGACTGATGAAATTATTGTACAGTATGTTTTAGAGTTACATCAGTTATAAAAATGTAGTTGCTCTTCTCTATACAGTTGAGAATTTTTTATTTACAAGCGCATGTAAGAAGGCAACAAACACTGTTGAAGAAAAATACCAGAATTCAAAATTATTTACTTTGCATATGAAAATATTATATACACTGTCTAAAGGTTGTTTGGTTTAGATTTAACTTGTGATTTTTTTTTATCATCAGAGTTCTGCTTGTTTTCTGACTTCTGCATCTTAAGTGTTGGAGAGCAAAACCACATAAACGTGCATTTTAAATAACCAAATTTTAAATGCATTTTCCCATTTAATATTTAATACTTTATACGTTTTAGGAAACATATGAAAAATTGCTGAATGTTCAGAAATATGAAGACCAACTGATTGCTCAAGACCTTCCTCCTCAGAAGGAAAAAAGGTAAACTTCCAGTTAAAATTAATACTCATACAAGTTTTCTTAAAATGCTTCAGTATGTTGTTTTGTCACTTCTTGTGGTTCCTTGCCTTGCCTGGCTTTTATTCCACAAGCACATTTTCAGACGCTCCTTATTCCTTGTCTAATACTTGCATGATAATTCCAGGTTGAAAAGTCTCACCTTTAGTATGTACGTGTGGAGTCCTTGCTTCTCCCTGCTAGAACAGGGAAACCCCACCTATTTATCTTGTTCTTTAATCTCTCCCTGCTCTTTTCAATATTCTGTCTTATATAAAAATTCTTAAGTATGATTTGAAAATAAGTAGAGAATATCCAGAATTCTACGTTGCTGTATATGAAGTTTTCTAATTATTTCTTTATTAAAGGCTTTTAAAAAAGGAGGTAAACTCTCTATAAGAAAACGAGGCCTTTAAATTGCCAAATAAGTTGTTGGAAAATTCCTAAGGCCTAAAGCTGAGCTCTCTTAATAGTCTTTCATTAATTAGTTCTTGAATATTTTTACTTACCAATATTTAACTTGAAGAGTATCAAAATACTTAATTTCACTATTTTTCTTCTAATGCCTTTGAACAGCTAAATTGAAAACTGTAGTAATCTTAGAAAAGTTTATTTGGTTGGATTTGTTTAAATATCACCATTATTAGTATTTGAATTTAGTTTCTCCTTTTTGTCCTCTTATACTTCTCTGGTATGCACAGCAAGCTCTGTAGCTACTTAGCTGCTGAACAGAAAAGAGATGTGTCAACCAGAAGCAGCTATGGGAGATGCTACACTACTTTCTTAGTGCATACAGTCGGGATTGTCTTTGAAATGGGTATATGCTTTAAGAAGGGTTTGCTTCTCTTAGACTGTATCTTTGATTTTTCTATTTTGAGATATTTTACAAGGATTTTAATGATAGGTTAGCATATTAAATTAAGCAAGTCTTTAAAAGAAATGGTTACAGCTAGGAAGTTTTGATTTTGGCTTTTACTGCTTTTCCGTGTAGTTACTTTTTCACTGTCCAAGTTGTTTTTATCTTTGTTCTTGCTGTGTATTTTCTAGCCAGATTTATGTGCTGTTACAGTTGCACATCATGTTGGTTTGTCATTTCTTAATTTCAGCCATTTGTTATTTGTGTTAGGAATTTTTTAATTTACTGAGGATTATTAATTAGGATTAATTTACTGAGATTATTTCAATTTCTTAAATAACAGAAGTTCATGTTTCTTCATGATATAAAGTGTCCTATGACCCACAGAATGTTTTATTGTAGATTCATGTTAGCTTCTGAGCAGACGAGAAAAAATAAATTTAGTTGCTTGGTGTATGCTGCTGAAAAACAACCTGACTCCTTACAGAGCTCAGCCAGTGGATTTACTGATGTGAAAAATGACCTAAAGCTAGTCAGAGACGAAAGGTTTTTTCCTGTTAGCTTTGTAAAAGCTCAGAGAATTTAAAGGATTTTTGAGACTTATTTTCCACGCTGGATATGGTACTTCCTCTCAGATTAGCCTGGATAATTTCTCTCCGAAGTGTATGTAGTGGGTGGGTAGGGCTGGTCGCCAACCACCCCAGGCTCCCCAAATTATCTATTTTGGATACATTTTGTAGTATTAGCTAGGGTGAGGACCTGATCTTGAACTACTTTGTTTAGAGCTTTTCACATGTGAAAAAATTTGTTGACTTCACTGGAAGTAGCAATATGTAAATGTAAGTATATACTTGAGTCTGTCAGGTTTAGAAGCTTTTTAAAATTACTGTTAAAACCAGCATTGTTTCTAAATAAATGTTTCTTGTGCCCTGACTCAGGAAAGCATTAAAATACATACTTAAGAAGAAGTACTACTTAAAATCACCTTCAGAAGGAGTGCTTTTCTGAATCACAGCTTCCTTAATGCTGCTGAAAACCTTCATTAAGATAGTTTCTAAATAACCTGAAGAAGTAAGAAACTAGTTACAGCTTTGCCTTAAATTTACCTGATAATGTTGACATATATATTTATGGTGGCATTCTGTTTAGTTGATCACTCCGTATCATACATATTTCACAAAGATTTTCAAGCATTGGTTTTCCTTTGTGTATAGCATCTCTGTATGAGGCTGTTTTCTTAGGCATTTCTGCTTTTGTTATCATCAGTGCAGATTCTGTGCTAAACAGGTGAAGGTTACAAATAGACAGAATACAGTATGTCATTCCTGCATTAGTTCTTTGACTGTGCTTACTGCTAGTACTACCTGCTGCTAGTGGAGTTTTTTGTATTGATCGGAAAAGTAAAGACGAGGCAAAATTGTGCTACTTGAGAATCTGATTTTAAGGTTCTGCCTTTCATTTTGTTCTTTGCTGCTTGTAAACCAATTTTTTTCCTAGCCTTTTAAAACTAAGTCCGAAGTTGTGGGGAAGGTTGCTTACTATTATGGTATTACTTTAGTTTTATGATATTACTTTAGTTCAATCTGGGACTTCAGTAATATGAATAATGCATAACTGATACTTGTAACTTTCATGTGGTTAACTCAATACATGGTTACTGTCCCTTTCAAAAGACAGATCTTTTAAAATCAACATAGGCCTTCTCATGTTTACTATAGGGATGTGCTCTGTATTCATTTGTAATGGAAAACTTATTTCTGAATGAAGACTGACTGCATGTGTGGTCCTTTGTGATGTAATTCTAATTGCATGGTTAATTAAAGGGAGAATATATGTGGTATTTTAAACAGAAACCTGGCTGGCAGCAGATGGCTGACTAAGATTGAATTGGAAGAAATGTTGTTAGAAAAACTGTCAGATGATGATGTAAGTAATTGATCTTTCTAACCTTAAGGAGGCTTGTGTCTTTAAAAATACGGACTCTGGATGCATTTTTAGGTACTGAAAAGGTACTTTGTAGAAGCAGGTGCTCCTCAAAAGAATTGTCATCCTTCTCATAAAGTCTGTATATGCTCACAGCACTGTCACATTCATCATGTCTTGAAAAGTGACCGGTGTCACTTTTTTTAATCTGGCACAGTACAGAACTATTAAGGGGTTTACATTGTTACTAAGATTAGTTTTTCTTCTGGTGATGTTGTGCGACCTAGATCACTTGTTCCTTGCCGTCTATTTATGTAGTCAGGAATGGAGTATAGTAACACTTTAATAGAAATAAATATTTATTTATTCTAGTTACAGATGAAAACCAGACAGAGCTAGAAACTCTGTTGCTTATTGTAGATATGGGGTATATGTTCAAGTTGGGAAACACAATGGATCTGTGTAATGCTAAACCTGCACGCAGTTTCTAATTATTTAATCTGAAGAAGGACATGATAATGATGGAAAAGTCACATAGAAGGCTTATCAGAAATAAGGAGTCCTTTTTCTTAATGATTTTAGAATCAAATACCAGAAACAAGATGCAAAGCTACATAGATCTGTGGTCTGACACAGGTATCTGTTGTTATATTCTCCTTGAATGTTAATATGGTGGGAGAGAGGATGGTTTTGCAGTTTCCCTGGTAGCTGCAAACTCTATCACTGTCTAAGTTTGGAGTCCTTCTTTACATGTATCTTTGGGAATAAAATTATTTATCCTGATAGTTGTATGCTTTTTTCTCAGTCAGAGCTTTCTCCTACAGTCCCCCAAATAGCATCAGATTTTGTAACAGCAGGTTCAGTCTGTGTGGCCAGCTTCAGTTTTCTTTTGAAAGTTTAAGCTTGAATATGATAGTACCAGAGAACATAACACTATTTGAGCATCCCAAGTATTTCCTCACCTAGAAACAGTGTTCTTCAATCTCTTCTGTCCTGTGGACAGCATCATTGCAAAAATAGCATAGCAGCAGCAAGCGTGCCCTTTGCTCAGTTGACATTCAGAACAGTAACACGTGATGGCTTCCTTGTCTATGGGCGATGTGAAAAGGTCTTGAGCAGATTGTGGCCTGTAAGTGTAAGTTAGAAATCACTGTTGTAAATTCTCCATCCTGGTATACCCAGGAGACTTCCTTTATCTTCCTTGTGGGGAAGCAGTTAGGACTTCAGTGTTTTCGGTAGCTCCTGCATTTGGAATGGCTGTTCTTCCTTTCAGAGTGCCAGGAACTGGTCTAGTTGTATGACCAAACAGCTTGGAGTTCTTCACTGCTTGATTTTTGTACACTCTACATCTGTAAAAGTAGACTGCAGTGCACTTTAAAAAAAACCCCTAACAAACAAAAAACCTCAAACCAACCCAAAAAGCCACAACCCCCCCCCATACCCTTGTACGTACTGGCCTCGCATGTAAAACCACAAAGCCTTGGTCTATAGAAACAAATGTTTAAATCTGTTTGAAATGTCTTGATATAAGCTACCAGTCTCACCTGCTCAAATTCTTGTATTTTGCCATTGCAACAATTTTCTGATTTTCTGTGGTGTTTGCATTATTAAACAAAATCAGAGCTATTGATATTTTTTCTTCTTTGCACTCTGCAAGTGAAGACTGTTGGAAGCTTTCTTCATCTATAGCCTCTAAAGTTTTTAAATTTTTGTGTTTTTCAGTTTGTGCTCTTCAAAGGCTTTACCACGCATATGTGTCTTGTCACTAGACAAAAGTAGCTTTCCACATGATGTCAGAGTTCCAGGGGCTATTGCTAGGTTACAAGAAAAGTATTAATTTTGTGCAGAAGACTCTGGTCAGAGAGAGAAGAAAAAGTAGTTTTAATAACTTGTAAGTAAAGAAAACTTCAAAAATAAGGTTATGATAGCTATGTGAAAAATCCATTTTAGATGATTGCATACCTTTATATCCAGTGGCCAGCTGCCTAGTGCTCCTGCCAGTAACACTTCATAACAGGACATCCCAGCTTTTACTACAAATGGGTTAACACAGTGGTGTTTACTTTTTAATCACATGTTGAAGAACTTTGGAGGGGGGTGCAAGGGGGAAGGAGAACCACACAGTAGCAAAGGATAATTTATTTCAAGAGGTTGCCCTTTAAGTCAAGTATCTCTTGAATTTTTAAATAGCTTGATTGTTCAGTTTTAAAGGAAATCATAAACATTAAAGTAACTCAGCTTGAACAGCCAAAGATAGATAGATAGGTATTTCCTGTATATATTATGAAATATAATCATTTAAGAGGTTCAGTTTAGTGAAATAAAATTATTTCCAAGTCAATGAACATGCTGACTTATTGAAAATGAGGTGAAAAATCTTTTCCTTTTGCCATTTTATTAAAACAAAAGAGTGAAGACTCTCCTCAATATTTTCTTTTCAAAAGCGAAATGAACTTCATTCTAATGTAATAATACTGTATTACAGAGGGGTTGGTTATGCTTTGAATTAAAGTTTCATTGTTGCCTGAAGACAGAACTAGGTATCTTTAGTCACACAGAAAATGGTGCATCTGCATGCTGTTCTTAAATCAGCATGTAGGTGCAAAAGTGTCATCTTGTCAGAAATCATAAAAAAAATGAAATAAGAAAGATAAATTATACAGAAATAGAAAGTTTAAGCAAATGCAATTACACTTGCATCCTTTAATGAAGTCTTGTTGTCTACAGTATTCAAGATTTATTCAGCTCCTACAAAAATTGGTGATGTTGCCATGTAGTGACATCGAGGAGAGTTATTTGCAAAAGTTTACCAGAGAAGTTCCTATTCAGTTACAAAAGGTAGTTATTGAGCCCTTGAAGTATGACGAGCGAGGAGTGGCCTTCAGCACTGGTGAAGGTAATAATTTTTAGTTGTTTGGTAATAATGCAGAATTTTTCGTCTTCATGCTACTTTCTAATAGTATACACAACATTGCTGAATCTGTCAGTACTTCATTTTATATGCTTATGTGTATGTTGTATGTATAACTGTTAATTATGTTATGGCGTACTAAGTTATGACATGGCCTGGTAACAAAGTGGAAGTTTTTGGCACAGTCTATCAACTGTTAGTTTTTATCTGTATTTCTATACAGCAGTACCTCTGTAAAGCGGACCCTGTTGTGCTGTGTATTGTAGGATACCAAAAGACTTTCATTGCTGGCAAGAGTTGAGTGTTGAACATAAGGGTTGGAGGACTAGGGGAGCATGAACACATATGGAGAATTCCGGGGATGTAACAGTGTCATTGCTTAATATTAAAGTGGCATGCTGAGGCCACTAAGTAACCGTTATCATAACTTTTGTAGGGAGTCCTGCAAAGGAGAATTTCGAAGATGCAAAGAACAAATACCAAGGCATTTGGATATTTACAGACAGTATAGGATAACGCAAAGAGGGAATTCATAGGTTATTATTTTTTTTTAACAAGTGGACAGAGCATTTGAGACAGAGACAAGAATTGGTCATTGGTATTGAGGTGGAGAAGATGCTAGAGAAAAGCCATGAAGGTCTCTGTACTTTCTAAACACAGTCTGCTTACGTTTTCAGTGGAGGATCACACAGTGGAAGAATATGATCTACGATATGAGTGATTGCCTAGAAAAAGTAACACAGCAACACACTTACAGGAAAGTCTGACTTTGTGGATGAAGCATATGTGCACACATACACTTTATGCTGCACATTTAAGAGGAATCTTAGAGATGACATGTATTCTTAAGCAGCAGGCAGCAGCTGAGGATAAGAACAAAAGTCGCAGAGAATTTGAGGACAAGGTGGCTAGAGAGCTCTGTTCTAGCTGGGTTGGCTTCAAGATGCTGTGACAAGGAGATGTGAGAGCACCTAACTGGGACTTAATCCACACTGGGTTTCAGTAGAGTCTTCGGAACAGTAGTTATTGAGGTTTGCTAAACATGCACCCCATGTTATGTAAGAAAAGCCACCAGATTTTATAAGTTCAAGAACAGTCTTGTGTCCCATCACCCCCCTAAATTAAGAAAACTATCCAATTTGATTCATAATTTATCAGAACGATTGCTTCCTTTGTGCTACAGAAGATTGGTCTTAGGCTTTAGCACAGTTTAACTTGAAGCTAATGCACTTAGGTAACTGTAAGTAGTAATTTCTGAGGAAACTATGCTAAATGATGCATAGGCATTACTTATGCCAGTATAATTAAAGTGTTAACCTTTTCCATGTGAATATTCTTAAACTTCTGGACCTTTGTATGATTTTATAAAGTATTTTAATGTTATTGGAAATTGTACTTAGGATAAACATAGGAATTCAGCAAACTGTTTATTTTCATATACAGTGACGTCACCAGGTCAATAGAGAGTTCTGATCTACTGAAGTTTTGGGAGGTAGAGTGTTACCTCTCATCTTCTCCCAACACACATTTTCCCCCTGCTTAATAGACTTCTGTTGTTGTTGTTGTTACCTCAGCCTCCAAAAAGAAGCGGCTGGTACTCTATGGAAGTGTTGAGATTTGCTTAAATTCTTGGGCACTTGAAGTTCTGTAGAATATGGAAACCTCATAACAGATTGGTTTTAATTCCTTTAAGGTGTAAGAAAAACAGCAAGAGCTACTGCAGTAGTTTATGACAACGGGACTGGAAAAATTACAGTGAATGGAATAGACATTTTACATTACTTCCCAGTGTTGCAGGACAGGTGAGAGCACCATGAAATGCTGTATTCTTCTCTGTACTTAAATTATTCCAGCAAAAGTCATGTCGTGCAATTATATTTTGGTGCTGTGTTCCACAGAGTTGATGCTATATTCTAGTTTCTGTATAACATACTGTTATATGAAAATTGGTCTTGCTTTTTAATTTTTTAAATTTTATATTTTTTGTTTTTTAGAGAACAGTTGTTGTTCCCTTTCCAGTTTCTTGATAGAGTTGGAAAACATGATACGGTTTGCACAGTCTCTGGTGGAGGAAGATCCGCACAAGCTGGAGCAATACGTTTAGCCTCTGCAAAAGCATTAAGGAGTTTTGTGACTGAAAAGGAGGTGGAATTCATGAGGCAAGGTAGGAATTGAAATTATTTCAGTGTTTCTTAATGTGTTTCTGATAATTAACAGAATTAATAGAAGGATCATTAAGGATCAGATAGTGCAAATTTGAGTAAATAATCCCAGTGAAACCTTGTATAATGCATGGAAGGGTTCTGCATTTATTTATAAATTGTTTTCACTTGTTTCCTAGCATCCTTTGTGTACATTTTGGATGACTTCTTGAGCATTTTTCCATCTGTTCACGACCTCTCTTGGCTGTATTAACCATATTGCCTCAACATAGAATCACAAAACATGAATGTTTATTCTCTAACAAATAAATGTGGATCAGGTATTAGTGAGCTGTAAGATCCTAACATTGTATTTTGTTTTACTTGGTTAGTTGCATCTTGTTCATGTTTAAAGAAGTTTTATTCTTGAACATAAACTAGATGCTAGAGAGTTAGCATTGAAGGGGTTAGTAATGAGCAGAAACATTATGTACAGTTAGCCAGACCGAAGGAGCTTCTTTCCTCTCTTGCTTTATTTAGGGTTTCCAAGTTACCTATGATAAGATAGAACTTACTTGGGTAACTGCAGCGTTTGCTGCTTCTCTGTGATTAGATGCCATACTTCTTTCACCAAATAGAGAATTATGAACAGTGAGCTTTTAACTGTGCTCTTCCTGGACTAGTAGGGAGCATACCTGCATGTATTACTGGCAGAACAGCTATGTGGTTTTTTTTTTTTTTTTACTCTATTGCCATCCATGGAAGTAAAGCTATCTTCGTGCTAGTATCTTTGAAACAAGTTTCTTTGATTTTTCAGTACTGACAAGTATGACTTGCTAGGAATACCCCTGTAAACTGACATTGTAATGAGTTGGCTATCTGTGATGAGAACAGTGTAATTCTGAATGTGTTTTGGACACTGCCAAATATATTTCGGAAACACTTAAGTCCACTTCAGAGCAGTGGTCTCCAAAGTGGGATGTGTGCACCCCAGTGTTGCACAAGATGATCCATTGGAGTGCAGGAAGAAAATGTTACAATTGCACTACTGTATGAGATTTATAAATAAATAAATACACATACGTTGTGGGTGCGTGCTTAAAATTTTCACTGGTAGGGGCTACTGACCAAAAATGTTTGGAGTCTGCTGCTGTAAAGGCTTAAGCGGTATAGATATAAAACAATGTGGGATTTTCTTAGTGGTTTGTGAAGTAAAATGTGAAGAAAGTTCATTTACTGAAGAAAAGTTAAAATATTAGAGCATCTGATAAAATTCCTTTTGTGTTTTGTACTGAACCCTTATGCTTCTAGATGTTACCGTTCCTATGCAGAGTTATTGGCTGCCTTGAATCCCACACATGTAGTATGTCTGTAATACCAACTAAAACCGGTAAACAAATGGGTGCTTTTCTGTGTTTTGTAGCTGGACTGCTAACGCTTGACCCACGTGTGAAGGAACGAAAAAAGCCTGGTCAAGAGGGAGCCAGACGGAAATTCACTTGGAAAAAGCGTTAAGTTTGAGTATTCAAAGAATGTCAGAATGCTACCAGAATTTCAAACATACTGGTTTATGATTTAAAACTGTCGTATAAATATATTTAGTAATAAAGACTTTTTCCATTATAACTACTGTGCTTTCTCTGTTTAAAAAGCAACAACTTTCTTTAAATTTATTTAAAATTGTGGAAAATTATGGTGTGATTTGCCAAATGCTGAATCTAGAAGAGCAGCTCGAATGCCGATGTTGCATCTTAGCTCCACTGAAGTCAATAATAATTTATGAAACTGTTGGTATATTATAACTTCTAAAAATCAGTCTATTTGTTTAGTGACTTGACTGTCTAAATCCTGGAATTAGACAGCTCCTAACCAGGTATTTGGACAACTTTGACATGCCTCCCTTTCTGCCTCACAGGTATCTGAGGATAAGTGACAACTTCCCACCTAAGCCGTGGAGGAGTTGAGAAACTAGTGAGAACGGTACTGACAATTGAGGGGATGTTGAGAGAGGAACAGTCACAGAGGATAACCTTTGCCTGTGGAATCTCTTGTCTCCAGGATGCCTCCCTAGGTTAAGTGGGGAGTGATTCAGAGCGAGTATTTAAATTTAGGTGCTCTGAATCACCCTCTGGAGGAGTTGGTTTTTCTCTGCTTCTTCCAAATGCAGAAAGAGCTGAAGGGATTAGGCTGAAGTTAATCTTTTAGAATACGCTTCTCCACCCCTTAAATCTCAAGGGGCCTGATCAAGGAGGCGTGTTCTGAATATGGCTAATGCACAAAGATAGCATTGGATTCTTTGCCAAATACAGTCATAACTTGTCTTTTTTAAAATCAGAAGCAGGAGGTGATGACAGTGCTGCCCACCTCCTGTCTATAATTGTAGCCTTCCAAAATAGATTAGTGGTTACAGCACTCGCCCAAAAGCACAAGGTTTTGGTTTATTGCCAACTTCCTTCCTGGGACAGAGGTCAGATACATAGAGGTTCCAAGGAAGAGCGTATCCTTCATCTTCCCCGTAGGAGCTGGGCTACAGCAAAAAAGAGTATAAGGTTCATCTTGCCAGGAGAAAGCAAGAAAAAGAACTCAACTCTAGTTCTAACAACAGGACACATTCCAACTTTCTGTTAATTTGGAAGACTTCTGTACTTGGAATTCTTCTTCCCCAGCCACATTTTCTAAGTGCTAGAGTACCTGCCCTGCTGCTTATTTGCTGTAGGTTATACCAAAAGTATTAATGCCTCAGAGGTAACAAAAGGTGCTAGTAGATCACCGCAGGTGATATCTATGGGTGAATTGCATGGTGGTCATTTTGCCAGGCATCATTGAAGAGCAGGCAGCGAGTAAATGGACCTCTTGAACTGAGTAGAACAGCAAAGGTCAGAAACTGGGTATGCATCCTTGACTGATGTGTTGCTGATTCCTTACTCCCCAGTGCCACTCTGTGCTTCTTTTTACCTCGTTTCATGAGAATACTCAGTAAATTCAGTATTCAGTACTCGGTAAACTTGAGCAAGATTTCTCATTGCTGAGGTAGCTTGTCTTAGTCAAAATACATGAGACTACAACTACCTGAAAGGAGGTTGTAGCGAGGGGGATGTCGGTTCTCTTTTTCCCAAGGAAAAAGTGATTAGAGGAAACTGCCTCAAGTTGTGCCGGGGAGATTCAGATTGGACATTAGGCAAAACTTCTTTACTGAAAGGGTGGTCAAGCATTGGAACAGGCAGCTCAGGGAAGTGGTGGAGTCACCATCCCTGGAGGTATTTAAAAGATTTGTAATTTAGTGCTTGGGGACATGGTTTAGTGATGAACTTGGCAGTGCTGGGTTGACGGTTGGACTCAATAATAAGGGGCGTTTTCAACCTAAATGATTCTATGATTCTGTTGTGCTTGCAACGGACCAAGTCTTGTATCATGTTTTAAAAGATTTCTTGTAACGTTTTACCTTCCAAAAAAGTATGGGCACAGCCTCTGGTGTTTACAGCCAGCAAAAACTTTAGGTAGGGTAAAGTTTTAGAATTTATCCCTGATTTTTAGGGAAGTCCCTAGAAATACTAGTTAATGCTGTGGAACTAGGTCACTTGCTTCATAGCTACTCGCTCAGCCTTCCAAGTAACTCTGAAACTGATCCAAAAGAAGCATTTTGAAAATAAAAAAACCAGAATTGTACATATTTTTTGCATTTTTCACTTGTATGACATTCTTCTTCATCTGCAGTACATGTCAACGTTTAGGAGTTGAAATAGTTGTGTTAAGAAAGACTGTTTCCGTCGTGTTAAAGCTCATCAGAAGGTGAGACTGCCATTTTTTTCCCACTCATTTGGATGGACCCTTCAGAACTGAAGTATCTTATGGGAGAACCAAATAAGGAAATTTCATTGGGGTTGTTAATTTTGGGTTGTGACAGCGGCACACAGTAGAACTGGCTTACCGGTTTGAATATTCTGTTTTAACTCTTCTGTTCCTCTTATGCCCTTGCATTCCCAGGGTTATTGAAAGCAGCCCTGAACACTACCTACTAACTGTGTCCAAGTCAGGTTTCTCAGATCTCAATTTTCAACCACTTGTGGTGTGGACCACCTTATCTTGCCAACAAGATTTCAGAAAAGCATCCTGGATGTGACAGGTGCTTATACTTTAAATATTTAAAATACTTTCTGAATGTGGGCAAAAAGACATAAGCCTTCTGTGCTTTCTGATGGCTGTATGTGGTGATTCATCCAGGCTTTTTTTTTTTTTTCTTCATCCACCATGTTAATGTTTTGCTTTGCGTTAAGGTACCAAAATTGTCTCTTAAGTCAAATGGAATATCTCTATGCTGTTGATTTCTGGTGATTGTCACATTTCTTCAGTGTGAGGAAACCAGTCAGTCAGAAGGTAAAGCTGTAAGGATGTTTCTGTTTTGAATTAATGCTGCTGTGTTACCACGAGATGGAGCAGTTTGCAATCGAATGAAACGAGCTATTTCCAGAAGTGATATATATATACTTGGGAGAGAAATGATGATGAATCTTCCTTATAAATAGTGATTTTTATAACAGCAGATTAATATGGAAGTAAGTGAAAAGGTAGATTCAGATTGTCTTTTCAGGATTTTTTTTCTCCTGATTAAGAGAAACAAATTTTAGTGAGAAATAATAAATGTCAGTTAATGCTAGTTTTCTAGTAGCTAGTAATCTAATACCAGTGTATAGGTAATACTTACAATGTTATTCTAAGAAATGCCAGCTGATGTGTGAAGCTTGGAAATGGTATGGTAGCATTTTACGAGTCGTCACAAAGGTAAAGTCACAGAATCACAGAATGGTTTGGGTTGGAAGGGGCCTTCAAAGATATCTAGTCTATCCTCCCTGCCATGGGCAGGGACACCTTCCACTAGACCGGGTTGCTCAGAGCCCCATCCAGCCTGGCCTTGAACACTGCCAGGGATGGGATGTCCACAATTTCTCTGGGTAGCTTGCTCCAGTGTCTCGCCACCCTCATTGTTAAGAATTTGTCTTATGTCTAACCTAAACCTACCCTTAATGTTCTCATATTAATCATATATTTAACTAATAAATATAATTATTTAGATAAAATGCCAGAAAGTGGTTTTGGCTAAGGGGAGGGGGATTTGTTACTGAAACTGCATTTTCATCTGTACAGTTTCATAAAATCCTTGTGCATATAGAAATTAATTTTCACAGTATTCTGTGATATTGTATATAGATAAGAATTCATGGGCTGGGATGAGAAGCAAATGTATGTTTTTATGCTCTGCCAGCACCCAGTGGGTATTGGTTTGTAGTACCTTACTAAATGTCCTGCAAAACTTGTGGACACAAATCGCTGCTCACATACTGTGTACCTGCCCACATAGACAAAGCAGTGTGGGAGAGGAATAAAAGATGGAAACAAATGGGCAGTAATGAGTTTAGACCTTATATTGCTTAGCATCCACCCT